>NC_064624.1:74631176-74937068 GCF_023898315.1 Schistocerca nitens
AGTTCAAGCCAGCACTAACTTACAAGATACATTTAACTGGAAAGAATGGTGGTGTGGCTGTTGTAACCATATAATAACATTAGCTTAACGGATGATCTGACAATGAGCTTAGGCTAGAAAGTAATCATTAGGTAATAGAAGGAATTAATATTGCAACTTCGACAATTTTTTTGAATTTGCTGCATAATTTGATTTTACTTTGTGTGTGGCCATATAAGCAGTTTGCTCTGAGTGTTGACAGATCCGGGATTATTATTGAACAAGATATTTGTTATGTAATTTTTATTGCTCTTCAATAATAATATTGGTAATTTGTTTGTGGCAGATTTGCAGATTATGAGTCGCTATGTGTATAGTTGTGGAAGTCTGATAATAATAATAGTATTTGTAGAGGTGGTGGTGGTGGTAGAGGTGGTAGTAGTAGTAGTAGTAGTAGTAGTTGTTGTTGTTGTTGTACAACTGGTAGAGGGTAACAAATGAAGAACAGAAGCAATGGCCATGTAAGCGATGTGTGAGAAAAGTAGTGAGACTGGTTTTTTTATCTACCAAAGTTTTACTTTTTTTCAAACAACCTTTCAAAGTAGAAACCCCCTTTCAAAGTAGTGTCCTTCGGCAGCTGTTGACCAGTAGAGTGGTTGTTCCTAGTTTTGGAAGCAGCGCTGAGAGGTAGGTCCTTTAACATGTCGGTCACCTTCTTTTCAATGTTCTCCAGAGTCGCAAAATGACGATCTTTTAAGACATTTCTCGGTTTCAGGAAAAGGAAAAAGTCCCAAGGACAATATGGAAGTGATGAACACAGCGGTTTCCATAAGTAGCACAACACAGTGTTGCCAAATCACTTACAGTGTTGATAGTCTCATTAGTTTTCTCACACATCTCATGCAGTTGGTAGTGTTGTCTGTGCGTCCTGATTACAAGGAAAATATAATCCACTTCTTTATCCTTGGATGTCAAGCATAATGCGATGGTAGAGTCCATAGGTAATTTTACTGTCCTTTTTGCGATTTTGAGTTATGACAAGATGCATGTTTGTGGGCTGATTGTGTTGGTTTCTACAACTTGCAGTGACCCATCTACTGTGGTAAGTGGGGCCTCACCATCTTGAGGACTGAAATTGATGATCCATATAAAAATAGATTATAGGAATATCATGTAAACTTTCAGTTGTGAAAGAATTAATAAAGCAAAAGTGGGTCTCCGATATCAAGAGAGAGAGGTGAGAGGGCCCTCAGATTTGTGGAAAGAAACTTTGTAATTTATTTAGGGTGGGAGGAAGACTTGTTTGAATATTCTGTGTAAATATACCTTTCTTGCATGTAGACTAAGAATTTTTCTGTATGTTCAGGGGCATTTTACATTACGATGGGGAAGTGGCACCAATCTCTGAGGGAGCAACAGCAGAGGTTGCCACCAAGCACTTCAGCTGTGTGCGGATCAGCAGAGTTATGTGGGGGCCACTCCAACCCCCACTGGCGGCCACTTGGGAGTTTAATTTTAGGTTGGATACTTCCGCTGCACTTACGATCATAAGGCCAGCTTCTATGTGGAGTCAGCCGTTTTCTGGAAGCGACATACCAGCTGGCCTTGGGGCAGTGCCTGCACCCTTCCATGGGGCCTCTGTACATTTTTAAAAAATTCGATAAATGTCATATTTCTTACTTGCTTATGTAATAAGATATTATAATGTGCTGGGGCTAAATAAAGGTAAAGAAAAGATAAGAAACGTGAAAAAATTCCTATTTGTGGACAGATTTTTGCATTTTACTTGAAGTTATGTAAACATGACGTACCTGATTAACGTACCAACGCCTTCAACTGATCATAATTTGTTCGATGCTGAACTTACACACAATGACAGAAAAAAATCTCAGCACCGACAAGGAGTCATGCAACATATACAAAAGTTGGTAAGCATGACTCTATACCTAAAATATAATGTCTATTCAGGTTTCACGCAGTCCTATAACAGAGGCGCTAGGAGCATCACTATGAGGATCTAAATCAGGTTTCCTTTAAATACACACTGTAACGATCATGAGCATTAGTTACCTTTGAGATTAGATGTGGTGAGTTGATGTTAGTCAGGCATGTCTTTAGCGTGATTAAGACCCCATTATCAGTACCTCACTGGGTTTGAAAGAGGTCAGGTAATAGGTCCACAAGAAGCTGAATGATCCTTCTGTGATGCTGCACAAAGACTTCGCAGGAATGTAGCCACTGTATGCGAATGCTGGCTGTGGGGGTCATAGGGATCAACAGCCACAAGAAGACTAGGCTTTGCATGGCCATGTAACATTACTGAGAGAGAAGACCATCATGTATGGCATATGGCACTGTCGCATTGTACTTAATCTGCAGCAGCAGTTGGCACCACAGAAACACAACGAACTGTTACAAATTCAAGGACAGCTCAAAGGCAGACACCCTGTAGTGTGCATTCCATCAATCCCAAATTACCATGATTTGCAGCTTCATTGGTATCAAGCGAGAGCTCACTGGAACGTAGTAATAGCTATGTGTTGTTAATAATGTCGCCAGTTGAGGGTCTGCTTGTTAACACACTGTATCTACATCTGGAGTTATCATCTGTCATTTCATATGACAGCAGGAGCACTCTCGTGGTTATTCCACGCACCCTCACTGCAAATTTACATGCAAGTCTGGTGATTCGATCTGGAAGTGTTTTTCAACTGGATAAAGCTCGACCACATGCCACTGTTGTAACCCAACGTACTCTAGAGTGTGTCAAAATGTTGCATTGCCCTGCTTGATCACCAGATCTCTCTCCGGTCGAGCACACATGGGACATCATCAAACAACTCCAGTGTCATCCGCAACCAGCATTAACTGTCCTTGTACTGACCAACTAAGTGCAACAGGCATGGAACTCCATCCCCCAAAATGACATCCAGCACCTGTACAAGAAAATGCATGCGTGTTTCCAATCAATGTTCTGGTTGTTATACCGGTTGTTAGTGTACCAACATTTCACATTTGCAATGGCTATAAACCTGTGAACATGCAATGTTAATTACATACTAATGTTATCTACACAAACGTATTCCCAAAATGATATTACACGATATTAATTATTTTTTAGTGTTATTGTTTCTTACCATCAGTGCACTAGTATGGGCATAAAAACGCAACACTGATACAAGATCTAGCGAATAGCATTTATACAGGGTAAAATTATTTGCTCATGGTCTTAAAAGTCAAAGTAAATTTTGTTAGTAGATATCATGTATCCCTGTTTTAAATTGACATTTCAAGTACATTTGTTTTTTTTTTCACAATGATGATTATTTTGTAAAACAATGAAATTAGTAGTATTATATTCAGTTTGTAGAATGTGGGTGGCCTAAATGAGGGGATAAACAAATCTAATTTGGGGAATACACTCCTGGAAATGGAAAAAAGAACACATTGACACCGGTGTGTCAGACCCACCATACTTGCTCTGGACACTGCGAGAGGTCTGTACACGCAATGATCACACGCACGGCACAGCGGACACACCAGGAACCGCGGTGTTGACCATCGAATGGCGCTAGCTGCGCAGCATTTGTGCACCGCCGCCGTCAGTGTCAGCCAGTTTGCCGTGGCATACGGAGCTCCATCGCAGTCTTTAACACTGGTAGCATGCCGCGACAGCGTGGACGTGAACCGTATGTGCAGTTGACGGACTTTGAGCGAGGGCGTATAGTGGGCATGCGGGAGGCCGGGTGGACGTACCGCCGAATTGCTCAACACGTGGGGCGTGAGGTCTCCACAGTACATCGATGTTGTCGCCAGTGGTCGGCGGAAGGTGCACGTGCCCGTCGACCTGGGACCGGACCGCAGCGACGCACGGATGCACGCCAAGACCGTAGGATCCTACGCAGTGCCGTAGGGGACCGCACCGCCACTTCCCAGCAAATTAGGGACACTGTTGCTCCTGGGGTATCGGCGAGGACCATTCGCAACCGTCTCCATGAAGCTGGGCTACGGTCCCGCACACCGTTAGGCCGTCTTCCGCTCACGCCCCAACATCATGCAGCCCGCCTCCAGTGGTGTCGCAACAGGCGTGAATGGAGGGACGAATGGAGACGTGTCGTCTTCAGCGATGAGAGTCGCTTCTGCCTTGGTGCCAATGATGGTCGTATGCGTGTTTGGCGCCGTGCAGGTGAGCGCCACAATCAGGACTGCATACGACCGAGGCACACAGGGCCAACACCCGGCATCATGGTGTGGGGAGCGATCTCCTACACTGGCCGTACACCACTGGTGATCGTCGAGGGGACACTGAATAGTGCACGGTACATCCAAACCGTCATCGAACCCATCGTTCTACCATTCCTAGACCGGCAAGGGAACTTGCTGTTCCAACAGGACAATGCACGTCCGCATGTATCCCGTGCCACCCAATGTGCTCTAGAAGGTGTAAGTCAACTACCCTGGCCAGCAAGATCTCTGGATCTGTCCCCCATTGAGCATGTTTGGGACTGGATGAAGCGTCGTCTCACGCGGTCTGCACGTCCAGCACGAACGCTGGTCCAACTGAGGCGCCAGGTGGAAATGGCATGGCAAGCTGTTCCACAGGACTACATCCAGCATCTCTACGATCGTCTCCATGGGAGAATAGCAGCCTGAATTGCTGCGAAAGGTGGATATACACTGTACTAGTGCCGACATTGTGCAGGCTCTGTTGCCTGTGTCTATGTGCCTGTGGTTCTGTCAGTGTGATCATGTGATGTATCTGACCCCAGGAATGTGGCAATAAGGTTTCCCCTTCCTGGGACAATGAATTCACGGTGTTCTTATTTCAATTTCCAGGAGTGTATTTAATGTATGCTGCACGATTTGTGTGTGTTTGACAATTTCTACGCTGTTAAAATAATAATTTAAAGTTATGGGGGACCACTAGGACTAAGGTTGCACACTTGGTCCCAATTACTGTGACAGAGCGAATAACAAAAGAAATAAAATCCCTACACCCTGATAACCAGTATCTCCTTCTAAACCACTGGATGGGTTGCAACGAAACTTGGTGCACATACTGCTAAAATAAATAAATAAATAAATAAATAAATAAAAAAGTCACAGCACTGCCAGCATTAGAATGCCCTAGCTCCCACATGAGCGAAGATCCAGGTAAGAAATGTGTTTTCTCAGCGCCTAGCGTGTATGGATCTCCAAATGGCAAGTATGTTGTGCAGGTAGTATCAGCATGCTTTGTGGAGGCTACACTTGCTCATAGATATGGCTGAGCTGAGATACGGATGGGCAGAAGAGGGGCATCGGTTGTGAGGGGAATGCCAGAATGGACAAGGTGAACTGTATAGGTGGAGGGATGGGAGAAAGGGCAGGGACCAGTTTTGGAGGAAAGAGAGCCAGAGAGAAGAAGAGGGAAACAGGGAGGGCGGGAGTGAGGTGGTGGCCAGAGGGATATGGACAGGGATATAAGGAGTAGATAATTCAGAGAGGACTGGAGAATATGGAAAGAGAGTAGAGGCAGATCAGATGTGGGAGGCAACAGGAAGGTGTAGAGGGGTATTAGTGAGCTGATATACCAACCTTCTTCACAGCAACTACACTTGCAGATGGACACCTTACATATTAGGAATGTTAAGTAGGAATAGTAATGCTCTATTGTGTTGACATGCCCATCTGCCCTGAACTGTGAGGTGGGAGAGGGAGTGGTGTTTCCAGCCCATGCAGTGCAGACTGCCCTGCATTATGGTTTGGTAATGTAGCATGCTTTGTGGACCATCACCACTGAGGCATTTCCATAGATGTCTATAACTCCATCACAGCTGACACTAAGTGTCTCACATGAAAGGTTGCACCATACTGCAAGCTCCATCAGTTTCCACTCATCTTGCACCTCCACAAGAACATGACTACACGTATGGTAATAATCAACAGATGTTTTACACTATTTGTCTTCACTGCAGTGTGATACTTCCCATGCTGTTGTTTTAAGTCTCTGGGATATGCACAGTGCACATCACATCGTGTACATACAGGAGGCATGGCCACGACTCCTGTGCAGCATCTGAACATGTTGTTGCTCCTGCAGACATACTCACAAGGCACTGCCACACACATCCTTCTGTAACATTACACTATGTGTGACTAGCAAAGAGCCAAAATGGAATCAAATGGCTGTTGGCTGCCAAATGGGCCCAAGTGACAAGAAATGTAAGCTCGACCATACACAGGAATGTACACAGGAGACAGCCACACAACAAGCTAGGCTGTGCACCACAGCTTCCAGCAAAGCATCTAAGACAGTCCCACAGTGTGACCCCTGGTTACACTGCATGAGGCAACTCTAGCTGCCCCCAGAGCTCAGAGACTGCGTAACAGTGTGAGGGGCGACTTCAAGTGAAGAATGACAGCCAGATGAACAAAAGTTTACATCACTGCATGAATCTATTACCAGTGGAGAACTGGATGCACTGTGTGTTCATTGTAAGGCCAAGATCTCCTGACCTCTGCCATAAGGATCGACAAGTAAAACTTGTTTAACTGCTACATTCCACATGTTTTCTCCATATGACACTACAACCCAGGTCACATGGCGATATTACCAATTACAATTCACCTTCAGAGAAATAATATGAAGACAAGGTAGTCAGAATGGTGTGGTAGGCTGACATATGTACTTTATTCACACGTGGGTGAAGCCACAGTCAAATGGCAGGTGTGTAAACAGTGTGATCGGAAATTTCTGTTACAAACTTCTAGGACTTGTAGAGGGGTGTGAGTTCGTAAGTTAAATATTATGTTCCGTGTGTACAGCATGCTTGGTTCTTTTTTCAGAATAACTAAATATTTAATACAAACAAATGGGCTTAAGTGATCAATAGATGTTTGTTATTCTTCTTTTCGAATTGTTACCTAGCAATTGTACTGCATCACACCTACTTCAATTCCTCATGCAGAAATGGATGAGTTAAATATCTGAACTGAAACTGCAACTACTTGTGGATGAAAGTATCCACAGAAAACTATATTCCAAAAAACGAACAGTGAAAATGTACTAACGTGTTACTGTGTTTGTATGACTATGCTATTTTCTGCATGTTTTATATTTAAAGAACCCACTGATGAGATATTTGGCGCCAAAACTTGTTTAGCGAATAAATAAGTAAACAAATAAAGTTTTTTGCATAAAGGCAGACTCACAATTCGCATATTGGAGAAAAATTAACTACAATGGCTTTGAAGAAAGAATCAGTAAAATAGCTGATGGAAGTGATGAGCCAGTGCTGTTGAATAATATCAAGCTGGGGATAACTCAAGCAACAAACAAGAATTTACGAAAAAGAAAAGTGGAACCATGAAATATTAGATGATAGGAGAAATAGTAAACTTAATTCATGAAAGGAACAAGCTTAGAAAGGAAAATAAAGTAGTTAACTACAAAAGAATTTAAAATCACACCAGAACTAAATGCAGAGAATAAAGAGAAAAAAGGACTAAAACCATTACTCAAATGGTATAAGAAGATCAGAGAAAGGGAAAACAGGACCGAATTTGTAAGAAAATCAAAGCCCTTCAGTACGAACCTAGAACTAAATCTGTAGCAGCTAGAAATAAAGAGGGAATATCAGTGATACACAATGATTTGATACTCACTCGTTTGAAACAGGATATAGAAGAACTGTACAGTGGTAAAGACTTCAAGAATGAAAATAACCGAAGTGAAGGCACCAATGAACACGAAAGAGAAATGTAAAGCCCTCTAGTCATGAGAACGTGAATCTGAACTTAACCTTCAGAGACTCAGAGAAGGAAAAAAAACTGGTGCTGATGGAGTCACAGCAAACTTGCTGAAAATTTTACGCAACAACGTGAAATATCAATTATTCAGAGTAATAAATGACTCCCATGAAAGAGAAATAATGCCAGCAGACACAATGCAGAACCATTATCACATCAGAAACAGAACAGACATTTAACTGCACCAATAATGGAACAGTATCAATATTCTCACACTTCAAAACTACACATGAATACAGTTAAAAGCAGGATAAAAAGGTAAGAGTGTAAGTATGGACCCAAAACTAAAGTAAACTCCGTCTGATCAGCCCTCAGAAGGCCCAACAGTACCAACTTGCCGCTGTGTCATCCTCAGCCTACAGGTGTCACTGGATGCAGATATGGAGGGGCATGTGGTCAGCACACTGCTCCCCAGCCGTATGTCAATTGACTAGACTTCTCAATCAAGTAGCTCCTCAGTTTACCTCACAAGGGCTGAGTGCACCCCACTTGCAAACAGTGCTCGGCAGACCGGATGGTCATCCATCCAAGTGCTAACTCAGCCTGACATCGTTTAACTTCAGTGATCTGACAGGAACCAGTGGTACCACTGCGGCAAGGCCATTGGGTAAGTATGGTAAACAACACCAGTTCGAATCAAGAGAAGATAGAGGAACAAGAGAAGTAATTTCTGCCTTGCACATACTGCAGGAGAGAAGAATGTATATGAATGTAACAATTTATTTCACCTTCATTTAGGTAGAAAAACCTTTTGACAATGTGAATAAGAAGCTTTTTGTCACAACTATAAAAGAATGGGTCTTGGCTAGAAGGATACAAGACTAATTGCTAAACTTTATCAGAACCCCAAAGCAGCAAGAAAACAGGATCAGAAAAGAAGTTATGCAAGGATTTCCCCTATCTCCATTTTTATTTAATAAGTTAACTGACAATGCAATTCAGGTCATGAAAAAGAAAATGAAGGAAATAAAAGCCCATGGTGAAACAATGTATAGTACTATCAGATTTACAGGTGTCATTGTGATAATCGCAGACTCGGAAAAGGAAATGAACACAATGCTGCAAGTCCTTTCAGACACGTATAAACTATGGAATCTGAAAGAGAACAAACTGAAAAAAGATGTTATGGTAGTATGGAAAAATATGGGAGCAATTAATAGCAAATAACAATTGATGACATCAAAATTGAGCAGGTAAATCAATTTTGTCATCTTGATAGTACAGTCAAAGGGGATAATAGATGCTTAATGGAAGTGAAGGCATTTATGAATAAAAAACATTTCAATCAGCAAACATACGAGTATATGTCAGAAAATCCTTTGCAAATTCTTGTGTATGGAATACACTGTTCTATGGAAGTGACAGTTGGACATGAGTAAATTGGAAAGCAATCGACTTGAAGTTGGTGATATGTGGCTATGGTGCAAAGTTATAGGAACAAGCTGTGGCAGAAAGAAAAAACGATCTGGAAGGCCAAGGGGAGTAAAGGTGCTGAGAAAGAAAGGAAGAAAATGACATATGATGAAGTATTTGGAACCATAGAAAAGTGGTTAGGATCTGAGAATTACATGGAACTTATACAAACAGCCAATGACAGAAGAGAGTGGTTGCATCAACAAGCCATTGGACGTTAAAATATAACTGTACTACCTACTACCTGTGAAACAGCAATGCAGATGTTCGAACCTCCTAGCCCCCAAAGGACCAGAGATATGGGCAAAAAGCCTTTTCATCCCATTTCTTCCAGGCTGCCCAGCACAAATGATGTGGTTTGTGAATGGTATTAGCATGCTTTGCAGGGGCTGCATGTGCAGATGGGCATGGCTGAGCAGAGAGGGGAGAGAGAGAGAGAGAGAGAGAGAGAGAGAGAGAGAGAGAGAGAGAGGAGGAAGGTAAGATGGACAGAGCAAGGGTTAAGAAGGAGATGCTCAAAGAGGGAGATTACAAGATGGACAGGGGAGTGGTAGTAGGAGATACAGAGAGAGAGGGGAGGTGATGTGTTTGTGTGGTGTATTGCAAGTCTTAATGTGCTCAGGTGCTATAGATGCACATGGACATGGCTGGAAAGAGAAAAAGAGGAGTAGATGGATAGTGAGAGAGGGAGATGATGAGGTGTACAGTGAAAGAAGTACCAAGACAGACAGAGAAAGGGGTGGAAAGAAATGATGGAAAGAGAGATAAGGGGAAGAGGGAGTGGTGAAGGCTGAGATAGAGACAGGGGGGATGAGATCGAAAGAGAGATGGGGAGGATAAGATGTAAAGAAAGAGTGGTGAGGATGAGACATAAAGAGAGCGAGAGAGATGGTTCAAATGGCTCTGAGCACTATGCGACTTAACTTCTGAGGTCATCAGTCACCTAGAACTTAGAACTAATTAAACCTAACTAACCGAAGGACATCACAAACGTCCATGCCCGAGGCAGATTCGAACCTGCGACCGTAGCAGTCGCTCGGTTCCAGACTGTAGCGCATAGAACCGCACGGCCACTCCGGCCAGCAGAGCGAGAGAGAGCAGGAAGGATGAGAGTGGAGAGGATGAGGCATAAAGACAGCGAGAGAGAGCAGGAAGGATGAGAGTCGAGAGGCTGAGACATAAAGAGAGCAAGAGAGAAGGAAGGATGAGAGTGGGAAGGATGAGACAGAAAGAGAAAGAGCATGAAGGACGAGACAAAAAATAGAGGAGGGAAGATGAGATAGAAAGGAGAAAGTGTGGAGAGTGTGAAGACAGACAGAATGAGAGGAGTAGAGGAGACAGAACAAGTGAGAAAGGAAGGAGTGAAAGAGAGAGAGAGAGAGAGAGAGAGAGAGAGAGAGAGAGGAGCACAGGAGGTTGGAGGTGCAGACACGCGGGGAGAGGAGTGGAGTATGTCCAGACGGGCAGGGATAGGAGTGGAGGAGGTACAGATGGACACAGAGAAACGGCAAGGAGGGAGTAGACAGACAAAGTGACAAGAGACCAGAGAGGAGGTAAGTAGGGGATAGACGGGTGGAGGAGCAAGCAGGGGGAAGATAAGTAGAGGGGTCAAACAGGGGAAGACAGGTGCAAGGAGCAAGCAGAGGCAGACAGGGAGGCGAGGCGAGCATGTAGCATACAGACAGAAGAGATGAGAAGGGGGTGGAGGGCAGAGAGAAGGAGTGAGGAGGGCGTGGAGGATAGAGAGGAGGAGTGAGGTAGTGGTGGAGGACAGAGAGAAGGGGCGAGGTGGGGATAGAGGACAGATAGAAGGAGGGAGGACGGGGTGGAGGATCAAGATAAGGAGCGAGTAGGGAGTGAAGGACAGAGGGGGTGGGGGACAGAGAGAAGAAGCGAAGAGAGGGTGGAGGACAGAGAAAAGGGTTGAGGAGGTGGTTGATGACAGAAAAGGGGAGCGAAGGGGCTGCGGACAGTGAGAAGGGGCAGGGGACAGTGAGAACAGGCTGGGAGGAACTGAAGGATACAGAGAAGGAGCGAGCAGGGGCAGACTGTGAAAAGGGGCGATGAGGGGATGGAGGACAGCAGAGGAGCAGAGAGAAATAAGGAGTTGATGGGGCAGTTGACTGACAGAAGGGACGAGGATGCAATGGACAGGCAGAGGCGGCGAGGGGGTTGGAGAGAAAGAAGAGTGTTGGCAGGAGAAACAGCTGGGCAGAATGATGGCAGGATGAACGTCTGGGCATTACGATGAAAGAGGAAAAGCTAGGCAGAAAAATGGGGGGAGGAGGACATGGGTGGAACAATAGGAGGGTGGAAGAACTGGGTAGAACGATCGGGGGATGAAGAGAGAGGCAGAAAAGTGAGGGGGGGGGGAGATCACAGCAGAGTAATGGGGCACGAGGAAGAGCTGGAAAAATAGTGGGGGGAGGAAGAGCTGGCAGAATAGTGGGGGGAGGAAATTTTGTGTCTACCCACTCATCTAATGTGGGGTGCCTAGGAAGTTGTTTTCTCAGATCGTTAGACAACAATTCAAGCAAATCGTATTAACTGAGTTTATCACAGTAAGTTACATTGACAGTACTTAACTTTGCATATTCGCAAAGGTTGTGACAAGCAAATAGCGACATGCAAATAGTCAATGTCATTCGGTATATACAATTTCAGGCAAGCTAAACAATACATGTCACTGCTGTAGCGTTTAATTGGCGGCTTGTCTTACACTCTGCCACAGCTAGTTGGAGTGGCAATTGTATTCTCTTTGTACAGAGGCCGCTCCTGTCTTGGTGTCGCCCTAGGGAGGGGTTTGTCAGGGTACTATTGGCTGACATCGTCTCACAGCCCTCTCAGCTCTTCTATTCTTGATCGTCGTGCCAACGGTTGGTGTTAAGCCGGAAAATCCCCCCCCCCCCAACCACCCACAAAGCGACGGACCGTCGTCGTGAAAGGAGCGCGACAACGGCGGAAGAGGCAGGCGTGTGGACGCTACGCTACACTGGAAACGGTGGCTGAGGGGACATCAAGCTTCCGGTCGTACCCCGCCATCCAGCCTTCACCCTGGAGGAAACAACCCCTGGAAAACGACCAGAAGGATACATATCCACCTCTGGAGGCCAATAACCACATGTAGAAGGCATCAGCTAATGCCGTGTGGGCGAGTCCTGCTCCATCGATAGGACAGAACAAGAGGAGGCAGAGGAGGCGAAGGCTCCATCTCCATGAGGTCGTCCCGCAGTGTTGTGATGACACCTTCTGGCGACTGCTGTGGCTGCAGTGTCCTTGGGATCCGTGAATCTGGGGGAAGAGGCACAGAAGGGTCACTGTGCACATGACAGTGGCGGAGTTGCTTGTGATGTAGGCGCTGCATTCCGTCTGGACCTGAAATGAGATACATGCAAGCGCCAAGTCGGCGGATGATCTCACCTCGCGCCCACCGTCTACTGCCACTAAATACCCTGTAAAACACAATATCATGCATCACGAAGCAACACTTGCAGCCTTCCTTCAGCGCCGGTGCTGAGGAGAGTGGAACAGATGGAACACTGTCCGATGATGACTGTGAAGCAATTCCGCTGGCGATGGTCCATCTTGAGAGTGTGAACGATGAGAGGTGAGAAACAGTTGGAATGCTTAATCCCTGTGCGTGTGGAGCGAATTTTGGCCATCTGGTGCTTGAAGGTTCTGACAAAACGTTCCACTTCGCCGTTTGACTGTGGATGGAACAGTACACTAGTCGGATGTTGTATGTAATTGCATTCACAGAATGTTTCAAATTCATTTTACGTGAACTGAGGGCTGTTGTCTGACATGATGACTTCACATAAACCTTTGAGGCAAAAAATAGAGGACAACACCTGAACTGTGCTACGTGACGTTATCGAGTTCATTTGCATAGAAAAAGAAAACTTGCTATACAAGTCAACTACAATCAACCAACGAGCTTTGCAAAAATGTCCCGTGAAGTCTATGTGCACACGTTGCCATGTTACTTGCTGCTTAGGCCAAGAAGAGAATTTTTGTGACGCAGCAGACTGATTTTCCGCACATGCGTGACACTGTGATGTCATCTATTTGGGTGTCCATACCCTGCCAATTACAATATCACCATGCTAACTGTTTCGTAAAAAAAATCCCCCAGTGTCATTGGTGAAGAAACAGCAACGCTTCTTCTCGTCATTCTGAACAAGAATCACACCTTTCTGTATAGCGAGGCGAGGCTATGTCGATTTACAAAGTGTCGGTGCACTACAGATTTCTTTATGCTACGCAAGGAATGAGGCCAAGTTGTGCGAATGTATGTAAGGAAAATGTTCATATCTGAATCAGCTGCCGTGGCCTGTGCAATTCTCCTATAGTTCGGCTGTAAAGATTTAAGTATTTCAGAATCCTGAGCATCGATGTGACAGATGCAGCAGAAGCGTCAAAATCTCTATCAGGGCCAATCAGAAGAGGCGAAAGTGCGTCCACATTACCATGTTTAGCTGTCGGACGATACACAATCTCGTACTGGTATTGAGAAAACAACAAAACCCATCTTTGCAATTTTTGGGCAGTCCGCACGGGAACCGGTTTCGTCGGATGAAACAAGGGCTGCAATGGCTTGTGATTCGTAACTAAGTAGAATTTTCTGCAATAAAAATAGTGGTGGAATTTGGTGACACCATACGCTTTAGCTAAAGCCCCTTTCTCAATTTGTGAAAGTGACACTGAGCTTAGGACAATACTTTTCATGTGAAAGCGACAGACCTGTCTTTATCACTAAAGCACTGCACCGGTTCCGTAAGAGGAAGCGTCAGCTTGCAATACAGCTGATTTGTCAGGATCAATCACTGAGCAATGCAGCTTTAAGTTTTTGAAAAGCCACTTGTCACTGTTCTGTCCTAACAAAGGGGACATTCTTACGACGCAAGCGATCCAATGGAGCTGCGATCTGTGCAGCATTTGGTATGAACTGAATATAGTAGTTCATTTCCCCTAAGATTGACTACAGTTCCGTGACGTTGCGAGGAACTGGCAAATCTTGTATGGATAACAAATTCGATTGAAGAGGATGTCCACCTTGACTGTTTATGACATGACCAACATACTGCAACTCAGGTTTGAACAAGTCACACTTGTACAGTCTACACTTTAATCCTGCATAACACACAAAAAGAAGCACGCAAATTTGCAATATGACTTCTTGTGTATGACCTGCTACAACAATATCGTCCAAATAGATTGAACAGTTTGGTGCTTGAGCAGTCAGCTGTTCCAAATACCATTGGTAAATGGCAGATGCAGAAGCACTGCCAGAAGGCAAACGCAAATATTTAAGTAAGCCCAAATGAGTATTCACTAGACACACTTTTTGAGATTCTTCATTGAGCGGTATTGAGAGTTCCGAGAATTCTCTCAGCAAGCTAATTACACTGTCTTTAGCGTGGAATGCAGAAACAGATAATACATTGCCCTGAATGTTAAAGCCAAACAAATCAAACCAATCGAGACCAAATATGTTCTCACAATTGCGGGATTGTAGCACCATAAATGTCACTATTCGTGTATGCGAGCGATACGTGGCAGGCAAAGTACATTTTCCAACAATTGGAAGGCGTCAGGTGCGTGCTCGTTTTAGACAAGTATGGGTAACCTAACATTTCATATGTGTGACGATTCCACAATGTAACAGAGGTACCTGTATCCAACTTAAATTTCCCATAAAGAAGGATATGAACAGAAAGTTTGTTGGACTGGTATCACACTGAAGAAGCTGCTCGCTTGCTACTTTTGCTAATGTTTGTTGCTGATTTTGAATATACCACATTAATGACATGCGCCTTATGACTAGATTTTTTAGTGTGGGCCGAATTCTTATGTTTGTTCCGTTGCAAACATATGGATTGAACATGTCCTTTCTTGCCATAAGCGCAACACTGTGCCTGTCAAGAGGGCAGTCTTGGTGTTTGTGCCATGAATAACACTGAGGGCATGGCTTAATTCTGTTCATCTGTGTAAGTGCCCGTGTTGCGAGCTCCTTACACAGCATGGAGAGTTTTGTAGTTCTAGTGATGCAATTAAATGTGCTGTCTCTTTAGATGGTAATATTAGCCGGAAATGGATACAGGTTTTTACAACTTTGAAATCAAATAATGTTAATTTTTGAAAACTTGTGTAAGCTGGTTTGTTTTGTTATGAGTATACCAGGAAGTAATGCTCACACTGAGAGAGTATTTTCTCTTATGAATAATAACTACTGATGTAAGGAACAGAAGTAGCACAAACTTAATCAAATCTGAACTACAAGTTGCCATGAATTTTCTTTATTTGTGTAGTGAATTCTTTGAATTTGCTAAAAATGATGTAAAACTAGTGACTGAGGCAAAATCTGTTGCAAAATATGTGTAAGTATTTGTGATGTGTAAATAAATAGTCTACTTTCACAAATACTGCTTTGATTTTTTGCGAAATTTTGCCGTGCTATTAATCTCCCTTATTTTTTTGTCAAGGATATAAGATTCTCCCTATTTTCGTTTAGAAAAGTTGGTCACCCTACTAGGGACTCAACCTGACAAATTACTGGCTGCTCAAATTGTTCAGCCGACAGGACACCTGAATCGCACTGATCGAGTATTTGCACTACTTGCTGAAATGTTGGATCAGACCCTTTCAAAACCTGTTCTCCGAGTTTCACGTCAGTTACATTGTACACGACTGCACCACACAATATAAAGCACAACAAACACATTTGAATTTGTATTTTCTCAGCATAACCTACAAATCTGTTTTTACAATTAATGAATTGATACCTAGTGCTACCATATTCACTTATTGGACATAATAGTTAGTTAGCGAATCTACAACCTGATCATACGAAAATTCACTCTGAGTGACGTTAGGGAACAATTTTTGGATGAGTCTAAACACTACACTGTCTTCTGTGGACAATAGATAGGAAAGTTTAACAGAACTTGGTACGTTGTGACCAGTTACGTGGTCTTAAAATTGTTGCAACCACTCGAACCATTCCTCTTCTTGTTCATGAAACTAGCGAAGAGGAGGTATAGCACTTGGAACTGCTGTAGGTGTTGCTTGTGCTGCGTTAGTAGTTTGGCTCACCATGATCTGCAGTATCATGTTTAGCAGAGAAAATATTTGCTGGCTCTGAAACTGAAACATTTGCATTAGCTGCATTGCATCTAATGCTGGCAGCTGTTGCGTCTGAGCAGAAGGTGGGATAGGTGGGCTGGGCATGTTGGAAGGGACAAATTTAAAAAAAAAAAAAAGACAAGACAAACAAGAAAAGTAAATACAAAAGCAAAGAAAATACCTGCAATGCCCACCTGAAAACACTGCTTAGCAAAAACACGACTGTTAAAGCAAGTAAACACCCCTGCAAAGGAAAGACAAGAGAGAATTATGGCATCAGCAAAAGAAAAGAAATTTCCATGGCCACGAGGCATGGTTTTCTTTTTTTAATACTCACTGTCAATTTTTGTGTCTGCCCACTCATCTAATATAGGGTGCTTAGGAAGCTGTAGCTGTTTTCTCAGATCGCCAGACAACAATTTAAGCAAATCGTATAAATGGAGTTTCTACAGTAAGTTCAATTGGCAATACATAACTTTGCATATTCACAAAGGTGTGTCGCAAGCAAATGGCGGCATGCAAATACTCAATGTCCTTCGGTATATACAATTCCAACGCAACCAAAACAATACAGTTCATAAGTCACCCCTATAGTGTTTGTATGACAGCTCATCTTCCACTCCGGCTGGGACTAGGTGGCCCAGCGCGTATATTCTCTTCGTATAGAGGCTACTCCTGTCTTGGTGTCGCTCTAGAGAGGGGTTCATCAGCATACTACTGGCTGACGTCGCCTCATAGCCCTCTCTGATCTTCCATTCTTGATCATCATGTCAGCACTTGTGGTTAAACCAGAACAGAAAGATCTGGACAGAGGAATGGCGGATGAAAAGTTGTGCAGCACTATGACAGAGGAAGAGCTGGCTAGAATGAAGGAGGGGAACGATGGGGGGAAGAAGAGCTGGGCAGTATGATGGAGGGAGGAATACCTGGTCATAACAATGGTGGGAGGAAGACCTGAGTAGAATGACAGGGAGGGAGGTGGGCAGAATAGTGGGGGGAGGAAGATCTGAGCAGTATAGTGGGGGGAGGAAGATCTGAGAAGAATAGTGGGGGGAGGAAGATCTGAGCAGAATAGTGGGGGAGGAAGATCTGAGCAGAATAGTGGGGGGAGGAAGATCTGAGCAGAATAGTGGGAGGAGGAAGAGCTGAACAGAATAGTGGTGGAGGAAGAGCTGGGGAAAATGGTGGGAGGAGGAGCAAAAGCGTGCAGCAATGGCGGAGGGAAGGTGATCAGGGGTTGGGAGGAGGCAGAAGTGGATTTAGTAATGGGGGAACAGATGATGATGATGATGATGATGAGTTAGGTTGAGGGGGCGCTCGACATCTTGGTCATCAGTGCCCTGACGAAAAGTGTACATGAAACCTCATGGGTGGTAACGAAGGCTGTTCTCACATGCAGACCAGTTTATAATGTACTAAAGTCTGCCGTTCTTCCCCACCACTTTAGGAATGAGGCCTGTTAGTTCACAAAATTTCACCACTCTGTTAACACTGGTATTGGTATCTGTGAGGACGGTGGGCAGATCTCCAGCGAGACCAAGGGCTGCCCTAATATCAGTATCCAAGCCACACGTAGCCACAATATGCTGAACTGAAAGCGGCACACCACAAACTTCACAGAAAGGTGGATCCTCCCCCTGGAGGAGGAAGCCATGTGTGAAATGGCTACACCCGATGCGCAGTCTGGTAAGCAAAACCTCCTTCCAGCAGCGAGTCTGACAAGAAATCCGCCAAGCTTTTGTGGTCAGTTTGCGCGACCACAGTTAGTTGTTCGACACCTGCAACGCATGATGCATCTGTAAGAAAATGGCGTGCAATGGGATGGGACATTGATGGACAACACCATCCCTACATGCTTCCTTGGCAGCTTTATCAGCCATGTCGTTACCCTGCATCCCAATGTGGCCAGGTTTGCAGAAAAAGATCACCACCTTGCCATGGTATTGGAGCCACTGTAAGCAGTCATGGGTGATCTGAATGAGTGGGTCTACTGGATACATTTGATGAAGCGTTTGCAGTGCACTAAGAGAGTCTGAACAGACAAGAAATCTCGTACAGTGATGTCTGTGAACCCTCTCCAGTTCCATTACTATGCCATATAACTCTGCATCATAATTCGTAAATTGTTCTGGAAGATGTACTTTAAAGCCCCTATCAGGGAAAACCCCAGAACAACCAAGAGCATTTCCCTGCTGGGATCCATCTGTATAAATAAACTAAGGGTACATATTTAAAATAGACGAAAACATAGTTGTAAAAACCATATCTGGAGTACAATTTTTCGGGTACTGCGTCTAGCTTAAAATCGCTTTGGGCCTCCGAAGACACCAAGGCGGCAGTGTCTTCCATCCCTGGGTGTGTATTTTCATGCCCGAGAGATCCAGATCCTTGAGGCAGTCCGTAGCATGTATATCAAATGGCAGGGTCGCTTGGGCCCGATTCCTGAACAGTCGTTCGAAAGTAGGTTGTACCACTGAACTAAATGCCAATGACTGAGGTGACGCCGAGATTTCCAGTGCCTGTCGAGTCAAAAGGATATGTCGCCAAATCCAGAGTGGTGATTCACCAGCGTCTGCACACAGACTCTGAACTGGGCTAGTCTTTAAGGCTCTGGTCGATATCCAAATGCCCACATGGTGGACAGCATCTAACATCCAGAGGTAGGAAGGACGGGCCGATCCATAGACCACGCTGCCATAGTCTAAGCGTGATCGAACAAATGCCCTATAAAACTATAGGAAGTGGGACGTGACAGCTCCCCATGTTTTTCCGCCAAGGCATTTCAAAATGTTTAACAACCGGAAGTCCGTTCTTCTTAGGTCTTTCAGGTGTGGGAGCCATGTTAATTTCGAGTCAAATAATAAACCCAAAAAGCACACCGTGTCTTGAAAAAGTAAATACGGTCCCCTATAGTAAGCTCTGGTTGGATAAAACTCTGACGAGCACAATTAAAATTGACATACACAGTCTTCTCAGGTGACAACTGGAAACCAGTTGTCTGGGCCCAGGTGTCCAGCCTCCTAATGGTCAGTTGTAGCTGCCTCGTCATTGTTGAAAGATCAGAGGAAGAGTAGAAGATTGGAAAGTCATCCACAAACAAAGAACTGACTGCAGAGGAAATGCCATTGATAGCGATGGCAAACAATGTGACACTGCCCTGGGGCACACCATTCTCCTGAACATAGCAATCTGACATGGCATCGCCAATGCGATAACGAAAACGCCTGTCCTCAAGGGAGGATTGGATCAGAAGTGGCAGGCGTCCACGTAGTTCCCATTCATGAAGTTGGCGAAGGATGTTGTACCTCCAAGTAGTGTCATATGCTTTTTCAAGGTCAAAAAACACACAAACTAAATGGTTTCGGCGTAAGGAAGACTCCTGTACCGCCGTCTCCAGCAGAATTAAGTTGTCAAGAATGGAATGGTAGCGCCTGAAACCACACTGGGAGTGGCTCAGGTAGCCTCGAGACACGGGCAGCCAGATGAGTCGGCGGTTGACTATACGTTCAAGAGTCTTACCCATACAACTAGTACGGGCGACACTCCGATAACTCTTAGGGGCGCTACAGTCGTTACCTGATTTACAGAATGGAATTAAGATTGCATCCATCCAATTCGTGGGGTACTGTCCATCAAACCAAACCTGACTGAAACAAGAGAGGAGCTGACCTTTCCCTTCAGGGCACAGATGACGAAGCATGGTATAATGGATCTCATCAGGTCCTGGAGCGGTGTCTCTGGTTGCAGCTTAAGCTGATTCCAGTTCCCACATGGAAAATGGACGGTTGTACACTTCTTCACTGCGCGAGAAAAAATTGAGCTTCCTCATCTCTGCAGTCTGACGGAATACCTGAACAGCAGGAGCTTGTCTGGATGACTTAGTAACAGTAAAGAAGTGTTCAGGTAAAACATGAGCCATCTCTTCTGGTGTGTCCACCAAGACCGCATTATTTGACAAGGCTGTAAGGGGATGGGGACTACCCTTGCGTGAAATCCGTCTTATTGATTCCCAAACGTATGCAGCAGAAGTGGACCAATTAATGGAAGTCGCGAATTCCCTCCAGGAAGCCCTCTTCCATTCTTTGATCACTCGCATTGCATGTGCTCTTGCAGACCTGAACATTGTCTGCAGTTGGACACCATTTGAAGTTCCAAAGAGCTGTCCATCTGGCCCTGATTGCCAATCGACAGTCGACATTCCACCAAGGTACAGGCCTTCGTCCGAGGTGTTTACTAGACCTGGGGATGGACTCTGCAGCAGCCCTTTGGATCTCATGAGTGATATGGGCCACCGCCTCTTGTGCACAAACCTTTCGTTCAAAAATAGCCTGTCGACTGTACTGTAACCAATTTGCCGTTTGTATCATCCACCTGCGTGGTCTCCTGCTGGCGACTGTCCTAGGCGCCAGACGAATTCACACAGGGAAGTGGTCACTAGAATGTAAATCTGGAGACTCTTCCCAGTGAACTGAATCTGCAATAGCTGATGAACAAAAGCAAAGATCAATAGCTGAAAAAGACCCCGTAGCTGTGGAAAAGTGAGTCATCTGACCCACGCTCAAAAGGCAGATATCCTCAGAATGGACGAGTCACTCGATCAGCCGACCCCTGGAACAAGTAGTAGCTGAGCCCCACAGCCCGTTGTGGGCGTTGAAGTCACCCACAAGAAGGAATGGGCGCAGAAGTGCCTGGAAGAGTTCTGTAAGTGCGTCCACAACCAAAGGGGGGGGGGGGGGGCTGGTAAAAGAACACATTGTGATAGCAAACGGTGAGAGAACTTTCACAGCAATTGCTTGGATGGTCGTGGTAAGAGAGGAACAGGAGAGGAGTGGTATCTGTCATCAAGAAAAATTGCCACTCCACCTTTAGCCCTGTCTGCATATGTGGTAGCCCCATAATGTTGGTGTCTCTGTGAGTTTAAGATGCATTTCTTATAAGCAGATGCAGAAATGTTTATCCTGGGCCAGCAGCTGCAATTCCTCCAAATGCGAGCGATATCCATTCAAATTCCACTGCAACACAGAAGTCCCTATGGAAGCCATTGGTTAGCAATAGTGGTTCTTTCCTTTCTCCCTTGGAGGCAGTGATTTACCGGGGAGGTCAGGGGGAACGTTAGCCAGTTCTGCATTCTCTAGTTCCTCTGATTGGAGGTCAATATCTTCAAGAGCATAGTCTCCATCAGATAGGAAGAGCACTCATCGATCCAAAGGCTTACCTACCGCTTTATTGGACTTAGAACTACTTTTAGAAGGACGTTTTTCTTTACTGACAGGGGGAGCAGACTGTCTGGGTTGTTTGGATGGCTTAGGTGACTTCTGAAGTTGGGGAGTGGTATATGGCTTAGATGCTGACGGCTTCTGAGCTACATCAGTTGCAAGTGGAGCAATTCCCCTCACAGGTACAGTAACAAGTGCATGTGCTCATACTGAATCTGTGGTTTGGATTTGTATGAAGGCATCACACTTAGCTATTAGTGTTTTAAGGGATGATGCAAAAGAAACAGCAAAAACCGGTGGTTACATGGCTTTGAAAGCCTTTTTAGCTTCACCATAGGGTATGCGTCTCTGTACTTTTAACTCTTGAATTTTCTTTTCCTCATTGTAAACCCCACACTTTATGATCCACACTGGGTGATCCCCAGAGCAGTCAACACATTTCGGAGGAAGTGTACAAGAAGTCCCTGACTCGTGAGCGAGGCCTCCACAATTGCCACATGTAGCCTAACCGTTACATCCCATAGTGGTAAGGCCAAATCTTTGACATTTATAGCATCACATGGTGTTAGGAACAAATGGGCGAACCTTAAGGCAGATATAGTTGACAAGGATATGTTCCAGTAATTAGGGAATACTAAGTGTTAGAATATACGTTGCCAATTTTTCCAGTTTTCCATTGACTCTCCTCATATAATTCTGCACCTCTGTGATGCCCACAGTCTTCCACTCTTCACACAACTCCATGGGGTCCATCTCCATTATATCAGAGCAGTTAACCACGCCCTTAGTATACTTATATACCCACATAGTTTATATACCCACATTGGGAGGATGCTATGTTCCATATATGCTGCAGCAATGCCCTCAAATGCGCACTTTTCGCCCTTTATACCTAGAGTGCTACCGACTAGTTAACTCGGACCACCTCGTCATTTATAGTTTCTACCCCATATCTGGCTGCTATGTTGTGTTTCAGTGATATGTCTTCCTGTGATCTCATTTTGCTGATTTCGACTTTCCTTTATATCTTACTGCTTATCAGGATTAGCTTCACAGCATTTTTTATTGTCAACTATTCTTCTAAGGGACAGATCGTTGAGATACTAAGACTGATACAAAGGGTGTATTATTCCATGTCATTGCATGCAGTAACTCTTCCACTTACTCTGAAAGAAACAATCTGAAGTTGTCTCCATCAGCAGGTGTAAGAATAGTGTCTAATATTTGAACAAAATGATACAACAGATGGTTCTCTGAATCCGAAATTTCTGGTACAGCGAAAAGCATAAAGTGAAATCAAATTTACTGAAAAATTTGATTGGAAAGAAAACAATTTTTGTCAACTTTAGCACACAGTTAACGATATTTCTTGGGACATAAATATCAACAAAGGACTCACTATTTATGTTATTTTTGACACAAGATATTTCGCTGACAAATACAAAGGCTTTTGAAATGCCTTGATGTTTATTCCACATGTACTTTATGAATACGGCAAAAATCGTATCAGATTGACAAAAAATTTAATGTTCAGTTATTTATGATATTTAAGTATGCATCTATAACCAAAAACATATACAAGTAATTTCCATTTCCCTTAAACTTTTTATGTCATAATTACACACAAAATTGACATTTCTATACATCCCCATTAACCATTCAGGCCCTTTGTAGCTGTATATGGATGAAATGCTCCTTTCTACCAACAGTTCAGTATGAATGTTTCTAATTATGTATGTCTGATCTCGAAAGCTACAGTAAAGACAGAGAGTATTATTAACTATATGACCGAAGCAGGTCATCCATTTTCAACACAGCAGAAGTTATTGGAAATTTAAGAAATGCATCACCAATTTTCAATAATGGATGAGAGCTGTTCTGTAGCCATTCTACATAACTTTTTACACATATTATATGTGGTAAATATCAGATTTACAAGACATGTATTACATATTATATACTTACTTGAATATTAGATGGGTAAACTCTCACCTGCCAGGAATTAAGTTCTCACTCTAGTAGAAAATCATTCCTGAAGCTACACCATTTCTGACACCATATGAATATAATTGAAATGATTTTAAAGAGGTTCAGAACAAACTTCAATATATCAGAACAAGAAAGAAATGATCAGCATACTCCATTTCCCTATGAAGTAGCACAATTCTTTTGGCAACAAAAACACAATAAACAAAAACTGTCATTGATGGCTTTCATGCCTCATACAAAATGAGACAGTGTAATTGGTGTATGAACAGAATGCAACAGACTACATAGAAGAAGGACACATGAAGTACAGTGGGTATTATCAACTAATAATTGTGTAGGAACACTGAACTCATGATGTGCATTGAATATGACATGTAATTATCAGAATAGTTTATTAAAATCCAATAACAAGCTGTTGACAGAAAAGTCACCTTTAAATCACTAGATCTGTAATGACTTAATTTCCAGCAATCCTGATAATCAAGAACTATTTTCTTTTCACCTGCTATAATGGTACTCTTGGTGGTAACAAATTTTATAAAGTAACCAGGCGTCACAGATAGCACTCCAGAAATACTCAGCACGTTGCACCATGATACTTCAGTATCCGTTCGCCGAGGAAGCCCAGATGCACATTACTTAATGCAGATACACACATTAGTTGACAACGTATGTCTCCAGAAGGGATATGGCTAAGTATTACCAATCAATATGGACAAATGGCTGACAAGCAGGAACAAACTCATTTCTGTTTCCTTTGCCACATAAGAAATCAAAACGGGTTGCAATACATAGGCAGCAGAAGATACCATTTTACAGCTAGCAACTGACAGATTTAGTACTTTATCCTATATTTACAAAACATACCACTCTTTTAGAAACAATAAAGAACTATCTTTGATGGAACTGTTAATTATTTCAACAGAAATGTATTCCACAGCTAGTTGGTTGCAAAGGAATGTCATAGAAAATCACCACAATTGATTAATATGAGGTGGAATCAGATTCTTCAGATAATACTAACAATCAAGCCTTATTATACATGTATAAATAAAGAAACTTACACAAGCAACCTTCAGACACACGTTGATACAATGGACAATATTATATAACTATTAACTAATAACAGTTTAAAATGTCCCACACATACATCAATAATGAAGTCTCAAAAGAAAGTTTCTTCAAACTATCTGTTGTATATGAAATTTAAATAATGTACTGATATATGCATAAACATGTAATTAAATAATGTGTCCAAAAGTGCACTGATTATTACAACAGGAGAAAATATAAACTTTTTATACTACGACCATATGTACAACGCTGTAGTCGCTGTTTAGACTGTTCTACTGATATTTTACAAAACTACCTTAAATGAGGATAAATTATAATTAGCAATATCAGCAAAACTACACTGGTTATAGACAAGGGGTACATACATTAAACACAATTCTCAATTTTCATTTAGATCATTCAAGAGACAAATAAATACATGTAGAACAAAAACTTCACACACACACACACACACACACACACACACACACACACACACACACACACACACACACACACACACACAGCTGGTTACAAGGGGCTACTTTTAGCCAGTTTACACACGCAACAATTATCTCTCAAAATACAACCTTTAAAAAGTTGGCCTGCATTTCCACCTGTAAGATTTTTCACAAAAATCTGTAAAAATTTTTCGACTACGCACACCTGACAATGATCAGAGCTCTGATACTTTAAAAATGGACTCTCCACAACGAACTGATATAAAATCATAATAATATCTAGAACTATTCCCGCTGTGCAATTACTGTTTTCTGTCTTCAGCACATACTACTTAAAAAATCTAGTGCAGTTTTTGCAGCTGATCAGTGACATATTTTTGTGAGATCTGTCTTCTATATTAACATACCTCCAAAGCTTATCGAAATTTCTTTAAAATATCCCACAGTTATAAAATTTTTGTACCCTGGCGAATGTGTATTAACCTATGCGCATTCAGACTACCAGACTGAGTAAAGGCTTTGCCACAATTGTTACATTTGTAGGGTCTCTCGCCAGTATGTATTAAGTTGTGTTTCTTCAGACAGCGAGACTCTCTAAATGATTTACCACAAACAACACATTTGTGTGGCCTCTCACCAGTATGTATCAAAACATGCTTCCTAAGTCCACCAGATTCCGTAAATGATTTTCCACATACATTACATACGTGTGGTTTCTCACCAGTATGTCTTAAATTGTGAGCCTTGAGACCACGACGATTAGTAAATAATTTTCCACAGATATCGCATTTGTGTCTTTCCTCGCCATTGTGTATTAATGTGTGGACATTTAGATTCCAAGAGTTTGTGAACGATTCACCACAAACATTACATTTGTGTGATGCCTCACCAGTATGTTGTATTAAATGGGCCTTAAGAATATTTAACCTTGTAAACGATTTACCACAAAACTCACATTTGTAAGGTTTCTCCCCAGTATGTATTAATAAGTGATGCTTGAGAGTATCGGCTACAGTATAGGATTTCCCGCAAACATGGCATTTGTGGGGTCTCTCGCCAGTATGTATTAATATATGCTTCTTCAGGTTACCACATGCCGTAAAGGATTTCCCACAGATCTCACAGTTGTATGGTCTCCCACCGATATGTATTAGGGAATGCGTCTTGAGATGACTAGGCAGAATAAATGATTTCTCACAAACGTTACATTTGTGCGGTCTCTCGCCAGTATGTGAAAGAACATGCTGCTTCAGATGACAATAGCGAGTAAAAGCAACCCCACAAATTTTGCATTTATGTGATGTATTGTCAGTATGTATGAAATAATGTTTCTTAAGACTGCGCAATGCATCAAACGATTTTCCACAAACGTCACATACGTGTGGTCTCTCATCATTGTTTGTTACTGAAGGACTTGACTGACTATAGGATTCCCCAAAAATATCAGATCTGTTTCGTTTGATATTAGAGACTGTGCTATGTTGTTCACTTTCTTCTTGGCTAGTCCTTTTTTCCACCTTTGAATGTCTACTCAAGCCATCATGGGTATGAAATACTTCACCACATGTGGTACAGATATGTACAGGTGGTTGTACACCATCAATATGTGTAAACACATGCATTATTAGACTGTACTTTGACAAAAAGGTCTGCTTGCATGAACTACATGTGAATTCATTTTCCTTGAAGCTGTTATTACTTCTAGCACATAGGGCATTATCCTGCTTAGAGAAACACACTTGATTTAGAGATCCACTACGAACAACATGTGTCGATTTCTCTGCATCAACGTCCAGCTCCTCACAAGTCACTCCCTGCAGGTGTGTTTCTTCACATCCAGTGTTACCAGACTCATTAGCAATTTTAGTCAACCTGAAGCATGAACAGAAATGCAGTAAATATCTCATTCTCTAGATACACAGAAACATTACTTCAATAGTCTACAAATTCTTATTTCTAATGGAGAAATAGTTTCAAGTATACACATAAGATCATTCCTGCTCATTCACTGCTTATGAGATGAAACTGTTTCACAAGCGGCAAGATAAACTAGAACTAGCTGGAACCTTGTGTGGTTCCAAATTGAGTTTACATTGGTATTGGTAATAATATTACAACAAACATTTATGATAACACCAGCAGTACACTGAGTTAAACAGCCTGAGGAGCCTGTTTTTCAGAAGAGGTGATTATATGGGAAAATTTCATTTTTTCCACTCATATATTGCATATTATCTAAGCTAACTGCAGTTACATTTTTGGCTCAAAATAGGAAAGTCAATTTATAAAAATTGACACCAAAGTAAAGGTTGTATTCGAGATCGCATTAATTTTCTCCATACATTCTATAGTTAAGTTATGTTTATATGTCGTTCAGTAATTACTATTGTTCTTTGGTCATTACTCATTGATGTACAATAGTGCTTAACTGTCATCTTACAGCCTCACATTAAATGAGAACCAGTGAATTATGGGAATCTGGTAATAATAATTTTACAGCTTAAATATTAGGTAAACATTTTAAGATGTAATCTGTTGAATATGATGTCGCAGACACAAACACTGACAGCAGGACAGTCCAGTGGAATGGAAGGACCTTCAAAAGTCTTCCTGCATGAAATTACATGCCTGTAAGGATTATGAAGCTAATGCCTGGAAGTTGGAAAGATAGATCAGCTAAAAATAGATGTAAGTAAGCCATAATCAAAGCACTGAGTGAAGTGCAGCAGAACTTAAAAAACAAATCCAAACTTGAGAACAGTGCAAGCCTCTTCTTGAGCTACTGGGATCTAGTCACAAGGCTACTGGATTTGTGGTAAAGATACAGATGACTAGCTGGTCACAGATTGGGGTGATTGCAGAGCACAGATGAGAACGAAATGTAATGAAGCTTTAGCCCTGATGCAGAGCTGGTGCTTACAGAACAAGCTGCAAGTGGTAGTAAATTAAACAGCTTACATAGTGCTAAAAGGTAAACCATCTGCTACATGGTATATGTTTTTCAGACTAAACAATCTTCAATTAATAGACATCCCTCATATTGCTAACTCGGTCTTTATCTTGATAATGATCTCAGTTTTAAAGGCTATGTACAAACTATGCCCAAAAACAAACCACAAAATTAATTTACAGGATTGCAAATATCACCAGAGGTCAATACAGATTAACACTTGACACAGGACAGTAACATGCTGCTGACTGACTGCTGTAGCTGGGGCCAATGACTGGGCATATAAAATTACACAGGGAGAGCCATTCACAACACTACATTGGACGCAGAAGAGAGTATTTCTACAAATCATAGTTGCATATGGATAAATACTAATAATCCTGTAAATACACTTCCTCCAATTGCAATTTTGGAGGAACCACTTACTGCCTACAAAGAGAAAATGTGAAGAAAATGCAGAGGTAACTAGAGATGCATTGGACAATATAGGTGCTGAACAGAGGTAGGCAGACAAGGAAAGTCAGTGTATGTGGACACATATGGTACTAGTTAGAGGGTGTGTTAACTAATGCCAAATTTTAAAGAATGAAGTAGTCTAAATGACTTACTTCCAGCAACTGGTTTTGCAAAACCTAGGCACTGACCCTAACCCTCATATCAATGCATATTCAAGTGCAAAGAAGGCAACTTTGTGTGGTCAGACTGGAATCATGGTACATCATTCTTCATCATGGTGATCCAGATGACTATTCCAAATGATACAGGTGAGGGGTCCAAGCAATGTCCACATTTAAAATGCTATGACCCAGAAAGGCACGTGAAATTTTGCAGTGTCTTTAAAGAATTCACTTCCAAAAAAAGAACAGGAAGTATACACAGCTGAATCAGGTGCAACCTGATAATCCAAAGAAAATAACGTGCAAAAGTAGGTGGAAATTCCCTGTATTTTGTCTTATACTCTTCTGCCAGCTATTGCCACTCTGATGATTTTCACATGTCTGTGTTCTGACACTGACTGGCTTCGCTCAACTCTGTGAAGCTGGCTCTTCAACCACTATCACTGGTTCCAACTGGGCACAGGGAGCAGAGGCCACTGCCGAGTTCATGGTCCGAACCGAAGGGGGTGCCGCACTTCTCCACCACTTTTCCTGTGACCTCAATGTTGAGCACCCATAAGCCCCAAATTTTCCTGTGCCTCTTTCTTGCTGATTTTTTCACATTTGCTTCATAATTTATTGCCTCTTGGATCCCATTTCCAGAATTTCTACATGCTGTAAGGCTGCTACACAGAGAGGACACTGACCACCTTGCTTATGGGTGCAACTGCAACTGTCATGGCTGCCAGCACACTGATTACATATCACCTGATTTTAACACTATTGTGTCATGTGCTCTATTCATTGACATTTAGTGCTGAATGCAGCTGTGAGAGGTTCCACCTTAAAAGTCAAAGCATATTAGCATATCCAGCATGAAGATCATTTAGATGACATCCCCTCTGTTCTTGAGGCCTGTACTGTTCTCAGATATATCTACTGCCAGGATGAACAGCGGAGGTCTCTTCTTATCAGTTCGATTGTGACGCTTCTGTAGCACATTGAATCCATGGTCAAACAGTGCTTGGTGCGGTCTTATCATCAAATGTCCATGGCAGCCCTTGTAGGAGGGCTGTTAGTTCTTGTGTCTTCTTCTGGGGAACTGCCCTACTTGGGTATTCAGTCTGATAGCCCTCAATCTTCTTCATGGTCACATCAAGTGATTGCACATAGCTCCAGTGCGGCATTGTTATTAGCTGCAGTGACCTTGAGGGTGTACTGAAATTGCAGAATTTCCATATCATTCAATGTATCCCCTGTATACTGAATGTATACAGGGAGAATATTACAAAAGTATCTGTCACAAAGTAGCGCTACTTCTCTTCTATGTAGCCCTACACCTTCTGAATTTCACTTATATCTAGGGACAGCAAATAATGGTGTCTATTGGTGGAACTCGGCATGAGTTGGCTCTACAAGTTCTAGTGGCTTCTGATCACAGACATTGAATGCTTACAGCAGTCTTCTGTGTACTGTTTGTGCAGTCTAATTACTGTGCATTAGTTTAGCTTAATGCATCTCTCATTTGAGAACTGGAAAAGCAATTTGTCCCATCATGTAGCAGCAATAACAGCTGATATCACCAAATTGTCCAACATACCAGGCTGATAACCAGAATTTCTGCAAAAATTAACAGTACATGCAGACAGTCATAACTTTTCTCCTTTATGTAGGAGACTGAAAATCAGCTGAGAAGCTTAAGAAAACAGGTTTACATTTAACCTGCAAATCTTTACTACACATTATATTTCAACATCATTTTTCCGGACTTTTAGTCTTCACTGTTTCAAACCTTGCTCTTACAGAAAATTATGGAAAGGACGATACTGACACAACATTCTTGTACTATTGTAACAAATATTGTTGTTGTTGTGGTCTTCAGTCCTGAGGCTGGTTTGACGCAGCTCTCAATGCTACTCTATCCTGTGCAAGCTTCTTCATCTCCCAGTACCTACTGCAGCCTACATCCTTCTGAATCTGCTTAGTGTATTCATCTCTTGGTCTCCCTCTACGATTTTTATCCTCCACACTGTCCTCAAATACTAAATTGGTGATCCCTTGATGCTTCAGAACGTGCCCTAACAACCGATCCCTTCTTCTAATCAAGTGGTGCCACAAACTCCTATTCTCCCTAATCCTATTCAATACTTCCTCATTCATTATGTGATCTACCCATCTAATCTTCAGCATTCTTCTATATCCACATTTCAAAGCTTCTATTCTCTTCTTGCCCAAACTATTTATCATCCATGGTTCACTTCCATACATGGCTACACTCCATACAAATACTTTCAGAAACGACTACCTGACACTTAAATCTATACTCGATGTTAACAAATTTCTATTCTTCAGAAACGCTATCGTTGCAATTGCCAGTCTACATTTTATATCCTCTCTACTTCGACCGTCGTCAGTTACTTTGCTCCACAAATAGCAAAACTCCTTTACTACTTTAAGTGTCTCATTTCCTCATCTAATTCCCGCAGCATCAACCGACTTAATTCGACTACATTACATTATCCTCGTTTTGCTTTTGTTGATGTTCATCTTATATCCTCCTTTCAAGACACTGTCCATTCCTTTCAACTACTCTTCCAAGTCCTTTGCTGTCTCTGACAGAATTACAATGTCATCGGCGAACCTCAAAGTTTTTACTTCTTCTCCATGGATTTTAATACCTACTCCAAACTTTTCTTTTGTTTCCTTTAATGCTTGCTCAATATATAGATTGAATAACATTGGGGAGAGGGTACACACCTGTCTCACTCCCTCCCAACAGATGCTTCCCTTTCATGCCCCTTGACACTGTAACTGCCATCTGGTTTCTGTACAAATTGTAAATAGCCTTTCGCTCCCTGTATTTTACCCCTGCCACCTTTAGAATTTGAAAGAGAGTATTCCAGGCATCATTGTCAAAAGCTTTCTCTAAGTCCACAGATGCTAGAAATGTAGGTTTGTCTTTCCTTAATCTATTTTCTAAGATAAGTTGTAGAGTCAGTATTGCCTCACGTGTTCCGATATTTCTACGAAATCCGAACTGATCTTCCCTGAGGTCAGCTTCTACCAGTTTTCCATTCGTCTGTAAAGAATTCGCGTTACTATTTTGCAGCTGTGATTTATTAAACTGATAGTTTGGTAATTTTCACATCTGTCAACATCTGCTTTCTTTGGGATTGGAATTATTATATTCCTCTTGAAGTCTGAGGGTATTTCGCCTGTCTCATACATCTTGCTCACCAGATGGTAGAGTTTTGTCAGCACTGGTTCTCCCAAGGCCGTCAGTAGTTCTAATGGAATGTTGTCTACTCCCGGGGCCTTGTTTCGACTCAGGTCTTTCACTGTTCCGTCAAACTCTTCATGCAGTATCATATATCTCATTTCATCTTCAGCCTCTTCCATTTCCATAATATTGTCTTCAAGTACATCGCCCTTGTATAGACCCTCTATATACTCCTTCCACCTTTCTGCTTTCCCTTCTTTGCTTAGAACTGGGTTTCCATCTGAGCTCTTGATATTCTTAAAAGTGGTTCTCTTTTCTCCAAAGGCATGTAGGCACTATCTATCTTACCCATAGTGATATAAGCCTCTACTTCCTTACATTTGTCCTCTAGCTATCTCTGCTTAGCCATTTTGCACTTCCTGTCGATCTCAGTTTTGAGACGTTTGTATTCCTTTTTGTCTGCTTCATTTACTGCATTTTTATATTTTTTCCTTTGATCAATTAAATTCAGTATTTCTTCGGATACCCTAGGATTTCTACTAGCCCTCGTCTTTTTACCTATTTGATCCTCTGCTGCCTTCACTACTTCATCCCTCAGAGCTACCCATTCTTCTTCTATTGTAGTTCTTTCCCCCATTCGTGACAATTATTCCCTTATGCTCTCCCTAAAACTCTGTACAGCCTGTGGTTGAGTCAGTTTATCCAGGTCCCATCTCCTTAAATTCCCACCTTTTTGCAGTTTCTTCAGTTTCAATCTGCAGTTCATAACTAATAGATTGTGGTCAGAGTCCACATCTGCCCCTGGAAATCTCTGTCTTACCATTATATAATCTATGTGAAATCCTGTCAGTATCTCCAGGCTTCTTCCATGTATACAGCCTTCTTTTATGATTCTTGAACCAAGTGTTAGCTATGATTAAGTTGTGCTCTGTGCAAAATTTCACCAGGCGGCTTCCTCTTTCATTTCTTAGCCCCAATCAATATTCACCTACTATGTTTCCTTCTCTCCATTTTCCTACTCTCGAATTCCAGTCACTATTAAATTTTCATCTCCCTTCACTACCTGAATAATGTCTTTTATCTCATCATAGATTTCATCAATTTCTTCATCATCTGCAGAGCTAGTTGGCGTATAAACTTGTACTACTGTAGTAGGCATGGGCTTCGTGTCTATCTTAGGCACAATAATCTGTTCATTATGCTGTTTGTAGTAGCTTACCAGCAATCCTATTTTTTTATTGATTATTAAACCTACTCCTGCATTACCCCCATTTGATTTTGTCTTTAAAACCCTGTATTCACCTGACCAAAAGTCTTGTTCCTCCTGCCACAGAACTTAACTAATTCCCACTATATCTAACTTTAACCTATCCATTTCCCTTTTTAAATTTTCTAACCTACCTTCCTGATTAAGGGATCTGACAATCCATATTCCGATCTGTAGAACGCCAGTTTTCTTTCTCCTGATAACGACGTCCTCTTGAGTAGTCCCCACCTGGAGATCCGAATGGGGGACTATTTTACCTTCGGAACATTTTACCCAAGAGGACACCATCATTATTACCCGCAATCCTATTTTTTTATGCTGCATGCCCTCGGGATAAATTATGGCTGTAGTTTCCCCTTGCATTCAGCCGTTCAGAGTACCAGCACAACAAGGCCGTTTTGGTTAGTGTTACAAGGCCAGATCAGTCAAGCATCCAGACTGTTGCCCCAGCAACTATTGAAAAGGCTGCTGCCCCTCTTCAGGAACCACACATTTGTCTGTCCTCTCAACAGATACCCCTTCCGTTGTGGTTGCACCTATGGTACGGCCATCTGTATCGCTGAGGCACGCAAGCCTCCCCACCAACGGCAAGGTCCATCGATCATGGGGGGAGGGGCGGGGATCCATGGTTCATATAAGGCTTCGCAAATCTGAAATTCATATCAAAATTAATCAAAATCAAAAGTGATGAAATAAAAAATGTACTTTTTTGAACTGATTGCTATATGTGCAATTTAAATATCTCATTCTTGAAACAAAAATAAACTTAGAAATCTTTTCAGAGAATCGTATCATCAACTACTTTGATCCAGTTCTCACCATAAAAAAATGTGCTTTGACAATTTGCCTTACTTTTTGAAACCAGTGTCATCAGCAGTGATACTTTTCATTTGCTTTTTATTTATCAGCAAAAACATTAATTACAAATAGTTTAATTCCAAGCTCACATTGCTTTACATGCCTAAAGTTGTGTTAACAAATAAGAATTTCTAATTTCCTGTATTTTTTCATCTGAAACATCTTTAACAAGAAAATTTCCTGTTACAACTACTGAGACTATTCACAACAGTATTTGCCCAGTTTTCGAAATATTTCATACACTGACAAAAACTACGTACATTCTTATTGTATAGATTTTGCTCTAATAACAAAAATGGCTCTGAGCACTATGGGACTTAACATCTGTGGTCATCAGTCCCCTAGAACTTAGAACTACTTAAACCTAACTAACCTAAGGACATCACACACATCCATGCCCGAGGCAGGATTCGAACCTGTGACCGTAGCAGTCGCGCGGTTCCGGACTGCGCGCCTAGAACCGCTAGACCACTCTAATAACAGACTCATTAAGAAAACTAGCTTATATCATGAAGCCTGTCAGCTATTTCTGATTCACCACGTCAGTGCAGTACACTAATAAGTGTTCTGTACTGAGAAAAATAATTGGTTCATTGGTGTGTGGGGTCGAAGGAAGCAGACTGCAAAGGTCATCGATTCAGAAAAATAAATACAACAGTCTATGCGTTATCAGCAGAGTTAATCCACTGAAATGAATGTTACTTGAAAATACAAAGTTACTTATAAACTGTTGCTCTTGGGTATGTAATTCTCAAGCGAATTACATGAAGTTGTTACTTAAAGATCAACTTCCAGGCTAATAATGGAAACCGGTGTCACGATATTTGTCCTGCCATCACACCAATCTATCTCCATAGTCCCTGGCAATCAGCATCATACAGTATTAGTTGGTTAAGATAGTAAGAATTGGAACACTTTTCTCTGAAAACTTACTGATACTTTGAGGAGAACTTACCTACAATTTTAGTTTTGGCCATGTTTTCAGGGAATTTATGTAAAGTTACTCATTACCATCAACTGAAGACCCCAAAAACTGCAGAAGCAGCCTAGGTGCTATGACACATTGTGAGTTGAAGTTGTAATAATGCTTATGAGATTAAAAATTTCAGTAACTAACAGACAATTTTGAATTTCATGAAGGCTGAGTGAAACAGCTTCTTGCCATAAAGGCGAATTAAGGGTTCACTGTCTGCCACCATAGAGCACTAGATGCTGTAGACATCAGCTAAGTGCAACCGATCAGATCACTCGACCAAAATTAAGATATCCTGTCCCTAGGCGAATGTCCAAGTTTCTTACATTACACATTTTTAATCATAGTGTTGCCTTCTGCTTGCTATGGGAGTTCTTACACATGTTGTTCACTTGTTTCAAATTGCAGGTGGTGTAAAAATAGGTAACAAAAATTTTGCTTCCTATTAGAACAGCATTTTTCTCTTTTCTGCTTCATCTTACAGAATTGAAGTAGAGCCATAAGATTAAATCTCTTTCTGGGTCTGATCTCTGAATATTGTGATGGTTTGCTGGCTGATAATTCTGAGGGTTCTGCCTCAGAGCCTAAAGACAAAGAAACATGACCATAAGGTGAGGTGGCTTGACGCAAATTGACAATAATGTAGAGTGCTGTGAGGAGATTGTATGGACGGTGACTTCTGGCTCTGTGCCAGATGTGCACAGTATAATCTAATTGCCTTGCTGTTCAGTACAACAGTGCAATATGCACAGGCTACAAGGGTAAGACACTGAGTCTGTGTTACTGGTTAGTATCTGAAACTGAGTGAGAGGTGCAGTAACGTGTGTACCTTTTCATGACCATTGTGTGTGGGTTATACTGTGGAACAACACAGATATTCGATACCATAAGACTAGAAAATAAATGGGTAGGAATTATCACATCATAAACTTGTGAGACACACTCTGCAGAAGTGATTGAAATCCAACATTGATACAGGTGGGCCGGCCGGTATGGCCGAGCGGTTCTAGGCACTTCAGTCTGGAACCGCGCAACCGCTACAGTCGCAGGTTCGAATCCTGCCTCGGGCATGGATGTGTGTGTTATCCTTAGGTTAGTTAGGTTTAAGTAGTTCTAAGTTCTAGGGGACTGATGACCTCAGATGTTAAGTCCCATAGTGCTCAGAGCCATTTGAACCATTTGATACAGGTGGGCTAACTGCATGTCTCTATTCAACATGATGCCCCCTTTTCATGGCAAAGTTATATGTGAATTTAATTTCCTTACAGGTGTAGCACTTCCCTACTGCTGTCATATATTCCCACCTTAATTCAATGCCCTAGTAAAACACACCCACATGCTACTGTGAAAGATGGATTTAAGCACCACAGAGGATTGTACAAACATACCATCAGTTGGCCATCATACACATTCCCATATGAAGGACATAATAATAGTCATCTCAATGCAGATAAAAAACTAAAAGAGTTAGGAGAAAAAGTTAATCACCTGGTCCAGATGGAATGAAAATTCGATTATACAGGGAGTGCTCTGTGGTAATATCTTTTACTTAGCTTGTATTTATCACCAACATTTCACCCAGCACAAAACCCCAAGTGACTACAATAAAGTGCAGATGATTCCCGTGTATAAGAAGGGGAAAGAACATATCCACAAGATTACAGACCAACATCCTTAACATCAGTTTGCCAAATATTCATAAGTCAAATATGATAAATTTCTTTGAGGCTGAAGAGTTTCTGTCTACAGTTAACCATGGATTATGAAAGAATCATTAATGCAAAACTCAAATGCTCCTTTCCTCACGTGATACCCCGCAAGCCATGTATGAAGAACAACAAGCAGATTCCATATTCTTAGATTTCTGGAAAGCATTTAATACAGTCCCCACTGCAGACTGTTAACGAAGGTACCAGTAGGCACAATAGCTTGCCAGATATGTTAATAGCTCAAAGTATCTTAAGTAACAGAAACCAGTAACTGTCCTTGATGGTGAGTGTTCATCAGAGACAAGGGTATCGTCAGGTGTGCTCCAGGGAAGTGTGTTAGGACCACACTTATTCTCTACATATCCAAATGATGTAACAGACATCGCAAGCAGAAATCTGCAGCTCTTTGCTGATGGTGTTGAGATGTATGGGAAGTAACTGTATGAGGATATAAGATAACTTAGACAAAATTTCTAGTTAGTGCAAACAGTGACAACTTGCTCCAAATTTGGATAAATTTAAGTTAATGCAATCCCAAAGCTTACAATATGGTATTAGTAGTGTACTGCTTGAGAGTCACATTTATTAAATATTCAGGGGTAACATCGAAAAGTGATAGTAAAGGGAATGAGCTTGTAAGGATGGTAGTGGGGAAGGTGAATGGTCGACTGCATGTAGAACATTGGTGTGACCAATTAATGAGTACTGCTCAAGTGTCTAGGATCCCCCCAAGGTCAGAATAAAGGAAGAAATCGATACAATTCACTACAGGGCCACTACATTTGTTATCTGTAGGGTCAATCAACGCGCAAGTGTTATGAATATGCTTCATGAACTCAAATGGGTTGGCCTGAGTGTCTCATTGATACAGATAGTCACACCATAGCTGCAACTGCAATGGGGAAGTATCTCTGTAGAAACCAGACAAAAATGTGGTTCTTGAGGACAGCCAGCAGCATTTCCAGCAGTTCCAGGAGGCAACATCTGGATGATTGCTTAATCTGATCTCATAACGTTACACAACATACCCTTGCTGTGCCGGTACTGCAAACAGTTGAAAGCATGGGCAAATTACAGCTATGATTTCTCTGGGGAGCATACAGCTCCTCTGCATAGTTAAATGGTGATGGCACTCTCCTGGATGAAATATTCCAGAGGTAAAATAGTCCCTCATTTCAGTCTTCAGGCACGACTACTTAGCAGGATGTTGTCATCAAGAAAAACAATATGAGCTTTCTAGGGGTTGGAGCATGTAAAGTTATATCCCTTAATCAGATAGGCATGTTACAGAATCTGAAAAGGAAAATGGTTAGGTAACCATTTCACATATAGGGAATTAATGAAGCACGGTGGCAGGAATAATAGGCTTTCCTGTTACACAAGTACAGTTATCAACAAAAAACCAAATAGGAGGTAATGAAGAACTAGGTATAATAATGAATAAGAAAACAGGATTGGGTGTAAGCCTCTATCAGCCTAGTGATCACATAATCGTTGCCATTACAGACATTAAGCCAATGCCCACTATGGTAGTACAAGTGTGTATGGAAATTTTGGAACTTTGTGGTAAGTCCCCATGGGACCAAACTGCTGAGGTCGTCGGGCCCTAGGCTTACACACTAATTAATCTAACTTAAACTAACTTATACTAACTTATACTATGGACAACACACACACACACACACACACACACACACACACACACACACACACACACACACACACACCCAAGGAAGGACTTGAACCTCCAACAGGGGAAGCCATGCGAACTGTGTCAAGGCGCCTCAGGCCACACGGCTACCCTGTACGACAGTGTGTATGGCAACTAGTGGTTTGTAAGATTGATAGAAAACGTACTGGAATCAGAAATGTTGCACAGATATTTAAACGAGACCAAAAACTAATTGTGTTGAGTGAATGCATTTGGTAGCAGGGAAATGAAGAGAACAAAATATAGGAGGAGGTCATAGACCAGTAGGATTTTACACACAGCATAATTCTGTCATCGCTAACTCTTGGTTTAATAAGATTCATGAATGATGACTCTACACGTGGAAGAGACTTGGAGACATGGCAAGGTTTCAGACTGATTATGCAAGGGTGCGATAGATATTTTGACACCTGATTTTACATTGTGAAACATTTCCATGGCAAGATATGAGGTTTGAACCTATTTTATTGCTTATGAGTACAAATTAAAACTTGAGGAATGGACATGGGGCATGAATAAATTGAAAAGGATCAGAGACTGTTGGGAGTTTCAGAAGGAGCATTAGGCAATGTTCATCTGGAACATGGGAAGAGAATACAGTTGAAGAAGAAGGGTAGCTTAGAGACATGAAATAGTTCAGGAAGCAGAAGATCAAATACGCATAAAACAAAACACTGGATAACACAGGGCATCTTGACTTTAATTTACAAAAGAAGAAAATATCAAAATGTGACAAATGAAGCAGGCAAAAGGGAATAATGACATCTAAAAAATGAGACTGGCAAAAGGTGTAAAGATGACAGACAGGAATGGCTAGGGGGCAAATGTAAAACTGTACAGTCCAGTCACATTAAAGTGACAATCTGTAAAAAGCCTGAATGACCATTTCTTGCAGTGCGGAAAAGCAGGAAGAAAATCATTCAAATTCTGAAAGATACCAACAGGGATGTGGATCCATGCCAACTCCAATACAGCAGCCAGATAAGTAGGTGTTTTAGTTGAGGATCCATGGCACAAATAAACCAATTGAGGTGGTCCCACGGATTTGCTATCAGTTTTAAATCCAGCTTGTCCGGTGGCCAGGAGAGCATGGTAGACTCATCCTGGTGCTCTTGAAACCACATGAGCTGTGTGACATGTGCACTATCCTGTTGGTAGGTGCCATAATGCCAAGGAATAAATAAGTGTAGGTGTGGACATGGTCTCTGAGAATAGATTCGTACTTGTGTTGCTCCACTGTGTCTTTTAGGATGACAAGATCACCCAGGGAATGACACAAAAACATTCTCCAGACCTCCCTCCTCCAGGGTGGACCCCTCTCACAACTGTTGCAGTGTCATACATGCCACTGGCTATCATTCTGATGGAGCTTAAAACATAATTCATCTGAAAGGACTACATGTTGCCACTCATGAGGAGAATATGGGATTCCTCAGAAACTTTGCTCAGTGGAAGAGGGGTCAAAGTAAGGTATTTCCGAGGTACTTCATGCACCTTTTACCACATGATATCTTCAGAAGACATGGTGGCTCAATGGTTAGCATCATGGCTTCTTAATTTTGCACCCTGTGTTTGACACCCCATTATTACTTATTTTCGGTTTTATTTATATACCCATGCCTGTAGAACATTACTCTATGAATGTTTTCCATTATACGCTGCTATAACATTGTTCTTATTTGTCTACTAATTTGTATGTCAAGTGAATTAATTTTAAAAAAGAACAAAATTGTTTGAAATTATTTTTGTGAAATTCCTGTAGTGTATCTTGATTCGTAAGTGCAAGTGCCAGTTTTCAGAAAAATAACCCATAATGCATGGTTTGCTACAAAATTATTGCCAACACGCGAAATCTTAACTAGTGTTATTGATGTTTCTTTCCTGAGTAAGATTCATACATAGAAATGCCACTTTGTTAAACCTACCTTCACGTGACACTTGTGCCATTCAGAAAATCTGTGTTTTGAATGTTTCTGTGATTAGTCTCATCCATGGAAATGCACAAAATCCTCCTGAAGAAAAACAATATGAATAACACATAAGAAATTGAAAAAGATTGTAGCCCCTCAACGTACCACACACGTTACATAATACATGTGTGTGACGTATTGCGATATCCAGTTGTGATTTTACAATTAATATGCCTTTATACTCCTAATTTCATAAGAAAGATACTTTCAGCAACATACTACGGACATGGGTAGATAAATAAAATAAAAACTATAAAATAAATAAAAACGATAAAATAAATAAAAACAATCATTAGTTTTCAAATACAGAGCGCAAAATTACGAATGATGACCTTAACCACTAAGCCACTATATATTCTGAAGCTATTCCATGTTAAAAGGTACATGAAGTATGTTAAAAAAACATGACTTTTTTTCCGAAACAATCAACTATCTACTGATAAGCAGAGACAAGCGTTCGCTTATTTTGACTCCTCTTTTGCTGAGCAAAGTTCATGGGAAGTCAGGTGATGGCACTTGCTGTTTCTCCTTACCAGTGGAAGTCCAGTTGCGGTGGTGGCATGCTAATTCCAGCTTTTGTCGCCAATAAACAGCACTCGGCATGGGTGCCTGAACCAGGTACCTGCTGCTCTCTTTCCACATAACAACAACGATTTCACTGTTTCCTGCATCCTCAAAACATGCTTTACATACCCTCTACTGCCAGTTCTGCCACCTTACTTTGTGACATAGGTGGTGGTGGTGATTGGTTTGTCGGGTGCTTAACTGCGCAGTCATCAGCACCACTAGAAAGCCCCATTTTTTACACAGTCCAATTTAGCCATTGCCATGAATGATGATGATGATGATGATGATGAAATGAGAAGTACAAAACAAATACATAGCCCCTGGCCACAGAAAATCCCCATCCGGCCAAGAATAGAACCCAGGATCCTGTGATCCAGAAGCAGCAACACTAGCCACTGGACCATGAGCTGTGGACAAACATAGGCGGGGGTCACATTAACGTGATGATACCATGCATAACCACAAGAAGCATAGATACTCCTTATAGCACGATTAAAGACACCTTTGCATAAAAGTAGAGAAGAGATGAAACACAGGCTCGCAATGGCAAGAAAACACATCTGAAATACTGGAATGGGATTTGTTAACATTTACCTTAAATTTAGCTCTAAGGATATCTTTTCTGAAGCTGTTTGTCTGCAGTGTAGCCTTGTATAAAAGTGAAATGTGGGTGATAGGCAATTCACACAGAACAGAATGGAACAGAAGCTTTTGGAATGTGATGCTACAAGAGAATGCTGATGTTTTGATGTCAGGATTGAACAAAAATAAAGAGGCACTGAATGAAATTGGGAAAAATAGAAATTTATGGCACAACACATCTGGTTGAAAGAACACATTTGATGCATCCTCAAGGAATTGTCAATTTGGTAATGGAAGAAAGTGTGGAGCATAAATATTGATGAAGGAGACCAAGGTTTGAATACAATAAGCAGGTTCAAATGGATGAAGGTTGTGATAGGTGTGCAGTGATGATGACACACACAATAGACTAACATGGAGGAGTGTATCAAATTAGCCTTCAAACTGAGGACCATGACAACCACAACGACAACAACAACAGGTCATTATTATCGAACAGATACTGTCAGAAACATTAAACGTTAAGCTAATATTAATTAATATCGTAACTTTTAGTTTTATATCTCTTCCACTGGGGGTGTTTTCAAATGGAGAATTGAGGACGACATTCTTCCCACAAGTCGAAGAAGGAGCTCAGAATGCCTGAGCAAATCTAGCTAAATTGAGCTGAAACTGGTATCCCTGATATTGCTCAATAACAATAATGCTTGTTTAACAAGTATTTTGCCTTAATATTCATTCTTGTAATCCACTTGCAGCTCACTTCAATGAGCTAACCGCCGTCTACTTCACGTCTGCTGTGCAGCGAGCTAGCTTAATTTAAGTACTAACTGTATTTTTCTTACTTGTCACTTCTTCTTCCGTGTGTTTTTGCTTTTAGGAAGCTTTAATTGTCGAGATCTACTAATAGTGTTCCATAGATTTCGTGTTTGTTTTCAATACAGTCAGAGAGAGTCCCTTTAGTCCCATAGTGCCAGTAGTGCTAGTGTTTGTTTTCAATACAGGTCAGAGACAGGTAGTGCAATTTTCATTGTTTTCTACAAGAAGTGGCTAGCAATCACAGTTTAGTCAATAATCAGCCGCCTTTAGTGAATTAGCAGTCTAGTTAAAAGTTGATTAAGTCCCTTCAGTAAATTGATTCCTTAGGATGGATAGGATGTGAGACTGCTGTGTACGGACGCAGGAGGAGCTGGCCACTCTTGGCGAACAGCTGAGCGTGTTGATGGCCGCGGTCAGCCGTCTTCAGGCTGCTGCCTCGGAGTGTAGCAGCAGTGGGGAGTCTGGTGTGTCGCTAGGTACACCCCAGTTGTTACATGCTTCACCCACTGTCCCTGCTGTCGAGACATCTTCGCGGGTACCGGGCGCGGTTGGGCCACCCTATCCCCAAGGGGAGTGGCGGGGTCAGCGGCGTTCCCGGCGCACGAGGCGGAGGGTAAATGTGGAGGCTGGCCGTGTGGCATCGCCCGCTCTGCCTGTGAGTAGACATGTGGCTGCTCCTTCAGCAAGGCCCGAGCAGGCACACGGGGGGAGGGGTTTATTAGTTATTGGGAGCTCCAACGTTGGGCGGGTGATGGAGCCCCTTAGGGAAATAGCAGAAAGGTCGGGGAAGAAAGCCAGTGTTCACTCTGTCTGCTTGCCGGGGGGTCTCATCCGAGATGTTAAAGAGGCCCTACCGGCGGCGATTGAGAGCACTGGGTGCACCCGACTGCAAATTGTTGCTCATGTCGGCACCAATGACTCCTGCCGTCTGGGTTCAGAGGTCATCCTCAGTACGTACAGGCGGTTGGTGGAATTGGTGAAGGCAGAAATCCTCGCTCACGTGGTGGAATCAGAACTAACTATTTGTAGTATCGTTCCCAGAACCGATCGCGGTCCTCTGGTTTGGAGCCGAGTGGAAGGCTTAAACCAGAGGCTCAGACGATTCTGTGGAGAGCTGGGGTGCAAATTTCTCGACCTCCGCTATCGGGTGGAGAAATGTAGGGTCCCCCTGAATAGGTCAGGCGTGCACTACACGCCGAAAGCGGCTACAAGGGTAGCGGAGTACGTGTGGAGTGCACATGGGGGTTTTTTAGGTTAGAGAATTCCCTCCCTAGGCCCGACAAGATGCCTCCTGAGATGCAGCAAGGTAGGAGTAGGCCAAATGCAACAGGGAATAACAATATTAATGTGCTAATAGTAAACTGCAGGAGCGTCTATAGAAAGGTCCCAGAACTGCTCTCATTAATAAATGGTCACAACGCCCATATAGTACTAGGGACAGAAAGTTGGCTGAAACCAGACGTAAACAGTAATGAAATCCTAAACTCAGATTGGAATGTATACCGCAGACACAGGCTGGACAGTGAAGGGGGAGGCGTGTTTATAGCGATAAGAAGTGCAATAGTATTGAAGGAAATTGACGGAGATCCAAAATGTGAAATGATTTGGGTGAAGGTCAGGGTTAAAGCAGGCTCAGACATGGTAATTGGATGGCTCTATAGGCCCCCGGGCTCAGCAGCTGTTGTGGCTGAGCACCTGAGGAATAATTTGGAAAATATTTCGAGTAGATTTCCCCACCATGTTATAGTTCTGGGTGGAGATTTTAATTTGCCGGATATAGACTGGGACACTCAAACGTTCATAACGGGTGGCAGGGACAAAGAATCCAGTGAAATTTTTTTAAGTGCTTTATCTGAAAACTACCTTGAGCAGTTAAACAGAGAACCGACTCGTGGTGATAACATATTAGACCTTCTGGTGACAAACAGACCAGAACTATTTGAAACAGTTAATGCGGAACAGGGAATCAGAGACCATAAAGTGGCTACTGAATCGATGATTTCAGCTGAAAATAGAAATATTAAAAAAGGTAGGAAGATTTTTCTGTTTAGCAAAAGTGACAAAAAGCAGATTACAGGGTACCTGATGGCTCAACACAAAAGTTTTGTCTCTAGTACAGATAGTGTTGAGGATCAGTGGACAAAGTTCAAAACCATTGTACAACATGCGTTAGATGAGTATGTGCCAAGCAAGATCGTAAGAGATGGAAAAGAGCCACTGTGGTACAACAACCGAGTTAGAAAACTGCTGCGGAACCAAAGGGAACTTCACAGCAAACATAAACATAGCCAAAGCCCTGCAGATAAACAAAAATTACGTGAAGCGAAATGTAGTGTGAGGAGGGCTATGCGAGAGGCGTTCAATGAATTCGAAAGTAAAGTTCTATGTACTGACTTGGCAGAAAATCCTAAGAAATTTTGGTCTTATGTCAAAGCGGTAGGTGGATCAAAACAAAATGTCCAGACACTCTGTGACCAAAATGGTACTGAAACAGAGGATGACAGACTAAAGGCCGAAATACTAAATGTCTTCTTCCAAAGCTGTTTCACAGAGGAAGACTGCACTGTAGTTCCTTCTCTAGATTGTCGCACAGATGACAAAATGGTAGATATCGAAATAGACGACAGAGAGATAGAGAAACAATTAAAATCGCTCAAAAGAGGAAAGGTCGCTGGACCTGATGGGATACCAGTTCGATTTTACACAGAGTACGCGAAGGAACTTGCCCCCTTCTTGCAGCGGTGTACCGTAGGTCTCTAGAAGAGCGAAGCGTTTCAAAGGATTGAAAAAGGCCACAGGTCATCACCGTTTTCAAAAAGTGACGTCGAACAGATGTGTAGAACTATAGACCTATATCTCTAACGTCAGTCAGTTGTAGAATTTTGGAACACGTATTATGTTCGAGTATAATGGCTTTTCTGGAGACTAGAAATCTAGTCTCTAGGAACCAGCATGGGTTTCGAAAAAGACGGTCGTGTGAAACCCAGCTCGCGCTATTCGTCCACGAGACTCAGAGGGCCATAGACACGGGTTCACAGGTAGATGCCGTGTTTCTTGACTTCCGCAAGGCGTTCGATACAGTTCCCCACAGTCGTTTAATGAACAAAGTAAGAGCATATGGACTATCAGACCAATTGTGTGATTGGATTGAGGAGTTCCTAGACAACAGAATGCAGCATGTCATTCTCAATGGAGAGAAGTCTTCTGAAGTATGAGTGATTTCAAGTGTGCCGCAGGGGTGTCATAGGATCGTTGCTATTCACAATATACATAAATGACCTGGTGGATGACATCAAAGTTCACTGAGGCTTTTTGCAGATGATGCTGTGGTGTATCGAGAGGTTGTAGCAATGGAAAATTGTACTGAAATGCAGGAGGATCTGCAGCGAATTGACGCATGGTGCAGGGAATGGCAATTGAATCTCAATGTAGACAAGTGTAATGTGCTGCGAATACATAGAAAGATAGATCCCTTATCATTTAGCTACAAAATAGCAGGTCAGCAACTGGAAGCAGTTATTTCCATAAATTATCTGGGAGTACGCATTAGGAGTGATTTAAAATGGAATGATCATACAAAGTTCATCGTCGGTAAAGCAGATGCCAGACTGAGATTCATTGGAAGAATCCTAAGGAAATGCAATCCGAAAACAAAGGAATTAGGTTACATTACGCTTGTTCGCCCACTGCTTGAATACTGCTCAGCAGTGTGGGATCAGTACCAGATAGGGTTGATAGAAGAGATAGAGAAGATCCAACGGAGAGCAGCGTGCTTCATTACAGGATCATTTAGTAATCGCGAAAGCGTTACGGAGATGACAGATAAACTCCAGTGGAAGACTCTGCAGGAGAGATGCTCAGTAGCTCGGTACGGGCTTTTGTTAACGTTTCGAGAACATACCTTCACCGAAGAGGCAAGCAGTATATTGCTTCCTCCTACGTATATCTCGCGAAGAGACCATGAGGATAAAATCAGAGAGATTAGAGCCCACACAGAAGCATACCGACAATCCATCTTTCCACGAACAATACGAGACTGGAATAGAAAGGAGAACTGATAGAGGTACTCAGGGTACCCTCCGCCACACACCGTCAGGTGGCTTGCGGAGTATGGATGTAGATGTAGATGTAGGTGTAGATGTAGATCCTTTTCCAGAGAGATCCTATCAACCACACAAAATGGGGAGTGGAACTAGTACATTCGTTCTCCGAAAGCCGTTATGTTCTAGCACAGAGGAACTTAGGAACCTACTGATGCCAGCAAAGAGTTTCTTGTAACAAAGAAGCTGTATCACTGGCACTAGATCTCTGGTCTCATGCCAACCATAAGAACTGGATCAGGATCTTTAACAATGCTGTAGTATTTATGGTAGTGACTTCTTGGATGTACACCGGCATGTTTAGAACTAAAAGTAGGTGCTCTAAAAATGTCAACTAATGACCAGTGTAGCTAGAAGGTGGGAAAGAGTAGACAAAGAATGTAAATGACTGAGGCAGAAACTCACCAGTATGTGAAACAGGTACAACAAGTTAAACTATTAACAGCAGCCTAAAAGTTGCAGTTTGGAGGCTTTGAGCAATCACCTGATTCATCTGCATAAATGACTGAGAAAACGAGAAAAGTGTCACTTCATTCCCACGTGTGTACATGCCCCTTAGTAACAGTGAGGAATCAAAATATCCACGGGTGTACTGCCGGTCTACAGTGTCCAAAGGGCCCGTTGGACACTGTAGACCGGCAGTACACCCGTGGATATTTTGATTATCAAATACGACAGGAGAAACTCAAGAATCACAACAGTGAGGAAATTTGATCAAACTCCAATACATCAAAATGCTGCAATTTCATAAGTGAAAAACAAGATGCAAGACCCTAAAAATCTCATTCTAAAATCCGTCTGAAAATTACTTGGAAGAAATATTTGGAAAACTTCCCAAAACATATAGTGTAACATCTTTAAAAAAAATCCCTCAGATGTTTTTATTTTAACCTAAATATCTACTGGTTTTGGTTGTGGACCATCTTCACAAGAGTGAATAAGTACAAAATGGAATAAAAGTACAAAATGGGGCTATTAATGTACACGAAAAGATATAAAATTTGTAATAGGTACATAAACAGAATCTACTCATGAATACTTACAATGTAAAACAGATCATGTCACTACACCATTTCTTTTATGGCATATAGAAAATCCAAAACGTCATCATAGATATAAGAAAAGAACACAACTTGTTCCATAAAAGTCTAACAGAAGTGTGCTAAATATAACAAAAGTTGATGTAGCGATGTACAAAGAAGTAAGAAACTAAAGAGGCGAGAGCTATACAGCATAACCTCTGTAATACAAGCCAAGGACCGTATCAAAACACCTTCTACATGTACTGTTCAGCCTACTTAATAGTCAGTATGTCCTCATTCGGCATGGGTTACAGTAGCGAACCATCATGGCATGGAAGTAATGAGGCCTTGGTAGGTGGCTGGAGAGAACTGGCACCACACCTGCACACACAATTACCCGTAAAATCAGGAAGCCAGGGCGCTGAGCTCTGACGCCATGTCCTATCACGTCCCAGATATGTTTGACCAGATTCAGACCTGGTAAGATGGATGGTCAACACATCAGTTGGAACATGAATCTGTGTTCTTCGAACCACTCCATCACACTCGGAGAATTGTGAAATGGTGCACTATCTTGTTGAAAAATTCCACTGCCATCAGGAAACAATCGGCATAAAGGGGTATACGTGGTCTGGAATGAGTGTATGATACTCCTAGGCTGTCACGGTGCCTTACACAAGCTCCACTGGACCCATGTGTGCCCACATCAATGTTCCCCAGACCACAATGGAGTCGCAGCCAGTTTGCCTCTGTCCCGCTGTATAAGTGTCAAGGACTGTTTCCCTAGATGATGAGAGATCTGTGACCTCCCATAGGCATGATGATGAAGATATCGGGATTCATCAGACCATGTAATGCTCTGCTAATGCACCAACGTCCAGTGCCCATGGTCACGTGCCCATTTCAGTCATAGTTGCTGATGTGATGTTACATTGGCAAATGCATGAATTGTTGGCTGCAGAGGCTCATTGTTAGGAGTGTTCGGTGCACTGTGTGTTCAGAATCACTCGTACTCTGCCCAGCATTAAAGTCTGATGTTAGTTCTGCTACAGTTCACTGCTGTTCTGTTTTACCAGTCTGACATCTGTAATGAGAGGTAGCTGCTCAACCCCATGACGACTGGATGTGGTTTCACTTTGGTTTTGGCATGTGCTTACGACATCCACCACAGCATTCCTTGAACACTCAAAATGTCATGCTGTTTCCATAATGCTAATGCCAAACCTCCATGGCATCACAATCAGCCTTCAGTCAAACTCTTATAGATCGTGCACCTTCCCCATTCTACACAACAGCACACTCATTGATAATATATGCAAAGTACATCTACATGCACAGTGCATGAATTATCAGTGAGTGTGCTGTCTAGGTGTAGAATGGAGAAAGAGATCATAATTATCTACACTGTAGTATTGCACACTGTAACATTAATAGCCCCCTATGTGTACAGGGTGTATACACAGAAAAGGAAAAAAACCACCGGAATTTTCCCACATTTCCCGGTTAAAAATACATTTTCTCCCAGGTGAAAAAACACTTTTTCCGTGTTACATGGCAGTTTATTTTTCCTTGGAACTTATCAATCCTTTGAATAGTTATGGTTTTATACACGAGTATAGAATTTCTCGGCACCTTAGAAAACGAAACTCAAGGAAAGAAAAACACGTTTTGTAAAGATCTTTGATTTGCAGCAACATGTATGCTGCATATTTTCGTATTACGAAAGTATGAATTCAAATTCAACCAAACATCGCATGTTACCTTCAGAATCATTGAAATCGCGACTGTGATGCGCTTTTGTAAGCCAGTCACAGCTCATTTCACGCGATCTCGCCAGCTGATATTCAAAGTATACGAGACATGATATGGTAAGCCAATACTAACATAACTGTTCAGTAGCGCGAACTCAAGTTAATGGTTTAAACTAAGATACATAGTGTTGCTACATGGTAAACAAAGATTTCACATTTAATATTGCTCTCTAAGGTTAATAAGCTGCAAGAGAAGCTAAGCTTTCGCATATAATGTTAATATGTTTTGCGCGAGTTACACTTTAAGATACATCACACATGTGCCCGTAAAATTTTTAATAATGGCGAAAGTGTCTGATCTTCTGGGCTTGAAATTCTTCTAAATGGCTCGTCATCAAAGAGTTGATTTTTAAATAAGAGTCAAATGCTCTGTGATTTAAGAAATTCATTTTACTTTCTCGCACATAGTTCAACTTCCGCAAAAGGAAATTTGATTTGAAAGCAATGCTTTTCAAACCACCACTCGCAATATTTTCCCGTGAAGCAGTTTCGTTTCAGCAGTTGCCACAGAGCGCCAGATGACATGCGCCATAATGCTTACACAGATACGATGACGTAGGAAGCCTCTATGTTCGTACTTGTAAAACAGTAAAAGATTAAAACAGTAAAAGATTAAAACATTAAAAGAAACAAGACATCAGAGGATAGTTCAAGAGCATTGGAATTTCGTGAACCGTACAAAATGTGCACATTTAAAATGCATACTTAAAGGGCACATTCGTATGTTCAGATTCCCAAAGAAGTAGGCCTCAACCTGATATTAAACTTTCCAGTGTGGTTTTCGGGATGTAAATTTTCTTGGAGTACCAGTACTGTAAATCTCATGTTTGGTTCATTATTATGGCGTAATGCCATACGCGATAGAAGATTACAGAGTGCACTCTAGCCAATAGTATAGAATTAAACACTTTGTTTCAAATACATTGACTGCCTCAGTGGAAAAGATTAATAAAAGCCGGATTTCTTTAGCAAACCGACAAAAATAACTTCACTGTTCTGCAAGGTGATTTATGCTTGCCTGTGAGAAACGTGGAAATCAAATCTGAAACTAATAACATATTTTAGTCTTCCGTAACTATGTTAATCTGTTTAATTTCCTTGATAGCTTCCTGCCAAAGAAATCTGTTTTGTTTTTATTTGACATGAGAGCAGTAAATGACAAGGAAACAGCAAAATCACTAAATGTATACAAGGATCACGTGGAGACTACCCACTTCCTCATTATAACTCAGACTGCTCTGTGCATCAGACCTGGATCTACGATATAGTAGATAGTGGCACCCTCTCCCCAACCCTTCCCTTGAGCGTTTAGGAAGATGTCAAAAATTTAAAAACTCAAATTTTCAAAAATATGTTGATCTTGTGGTGCACATCTTACTGAACAGTCTGATACATACACATATGTGTTCGAGGAATTGTAAGACATGTTATTTGGTCTTAGGTGTGCCAAAATGCAGTGCCATGCCTCTTCACACAGCATTCTTCAATCACACATCTCTGTATTTCGCTCTGTGGAATTGAAACGTTTATATTTTGTAATGGATGCCATCAAATTATGTTCAGGACAGTGAAAATTAAAATGTCCTGTGGTCCCTCTCCTGCTCCCAGTCGGCCTGTTTGACATCCTGCCTCTATTTTTTCTTTAAAAAAAAAAAAAAAACTGTCTCTCCTGCTCCCAGTTGGGCTGTTTGACATCCTGCCTCTCTTTTTTCTTTTTTTTTTAAAAAAAATCTCGCAATTAATACCAGATGGGATTATTTATAACTGGGAGACCAAGAACTCTTCAGAAAATTTGCACTCTTTATTGCCTATTAGCTAATAACTTGCTGTTTTGTGTGACATAAAATTAAATATAGGATATATAAAAGCAGTAAAGACAAGAGACAACCAAGACAGTACACATTACTTCAATCCATAGCTCCTAGCGTTTTTTCTCTCTAATCTTGCTACAGCTTTACATGGCTTTCTTTCCTTCCTGCCAAAGGATCTGTTACCTCATCGAAGTTCATCAAAAGTTTTGCTATATGAAAAAATCGAAATGTCCCTGTCTAATACTGAAAAAGCTGTTAATACAAATAGTACACAAGATTAGTGTGGTTCCTCAATATGATTACGTCTATTTTCCACTGTCTGCTAGATAAAACAAAATAAGCTTTTCTAATATTGCAGCAATTTTCACACACTCCAAATAAACGAAATGGTCATTTTTATATGGCTCAAATGGCTCTGAGCACTATGTGACTTAACATCTGAGGTAATCAGTCGCCTAGAACTTAGAACTAATTAAACCTAACTAACCTAAGGACATGACACACATCCATGCCCGAGGCAGGATTTGAACCTGCGACCGTAGCGGTCGGCCGGTTCCAGACTGTAGTGCCTAGAACCACACGGCCACTCCGGCCGGCTGTCATTTTTATAACACGATAGAATATAATTCAACAAAGTACCAATATCAATGCCTATTGGGCCTACATGCAAAAAGCTTTATGCTAGGAAATAGTTCCACATTTCATTCATATGCTACAGTTTCTGAAGCACGAGATGAGAAAGTAGTCATGTAATTTTTATATAAATTTCGAATCGCCATATTCTTCCACAAATTATGTGATATCCCTGTTTCTTCTCCTTCCTCATTCTAACAGACAATCTTTTCATCACTAATTATGTAACTATGCCTGCCATTGTCAAAATTTATTGGCCAGTCAACTTCACTAACGCTGCCACGATCACCAACCCTGTGATTATTTTCTGATTAGGCGTTGTTACATGTTCATACAACACGTTTTCCATGCTACTTACAGAACAGAACTTAAGCGGCTGCTGACCGGAGACTTACTAGTGTAGCGAGCTGGTCAAAAATTTTCTGTGAAAATTTAATTTTCTGGGATACAACGAGAAGATACACAATCTTTCTTACCTGTTATTCCTGTTAGTCGTTTATTTTCACTCTGGTAGTTTGAATCTGTGGACTTTGCTAGTAATGATAATGATGATCATTCGCAAACCCAATCAACCACATAATCAGATAGCGATTGGCATTCACCCATTCAGATTTACTCCCTTCAGCTCGTATAGCCCTGTCCCCTTTTGTCTGCAGGAAAGTCTATTTCTAGATGTGATGCGGATTCCCCTGACAGACACAACACATACACAATGCACAAATTCAAAAATAAACTTAGGATTCAGTTAGCAATCAACAGGGATGCGTTTCAAAATCATATGAATAATCGATAGGCCCACGTGTGCTGGATGCTAGGAGCTCTGTGAAACAAGGTTTTTTTCCCCCCCCTCAAGAATATGAATTTGCCACCCCCACCTCCCCGAAATCACTGTCTGGGTCAGATACCACGGTCTGCCCCCCCCCCCCCCCCAAGCTACAACATCCGGGCCTTCTGCGCATGTGTGAATCTGGCAGCTTGGGCATGCCACAAAAATTTTCCCCAGTAGCATGTACCTGCTTACTATGATTGCTTACAAAGCCAACAGCCACATTTATGTAGTCAGAAGTGGGAGAAGGTACTACTCATACATGACTGAACTGTGTATGCACATGAGCCCACTCATAACTGCTAAAACGAATCTAATGAAAACAGTTGTGACGTCATGCTGACTGAAGGCAATTTGATGTTATGAAGCATGGCATAGTCTTCCTAAAGCCTTTGAAACATTTTGCTGTTGGCAGACGCTTGTATGAGCGCTGTGTTTTGTTGTTGTATATGGTGCATTTCCTTTGCAACTTCAGTTTTATTTTCTCTCGTTCATGTTTTATTACTGCAATATTATTCTGCAGTAGCGGCGTACAGTAATATCCATTGTCAGAGTATCGGTTCTGACCAGAAAAAATTACAAAAAATTAACTGGAGGCTAAAATAACAAAAATTTCCAGAATTCTACAAAATTCCTGGGTTTTTCCCAGATCTTGTGGTTGTCCTGGGTCGCATACACCCTGGTATATCAATCTAGGTAACAACTGACACTACTGCAATATGAATAGCTATCTGAAATCTTATGTTGTACACTAGGGTTGCTCACCTGAGATGACTATTACTTATGGTGTGATCCTATGCTATGTACTTTTTACTTATACCATTGATTTAATAAGGTTAACTACAAGAAAATGGGTTGATATTTTTCCTTCTTATTTGTTGGTAACCCATTTATGTGCTTATTGTTCAGTCTTGTATTTTGGTACAGACATTCTCTACAACACATCTTTATTTGTCATTAATATTATCATAATTTTATTTACTCTCTCTTTTTGACTGTGCTTGTGAGAAAACGTGCTGCAAAAGATTTAGTTGAAGGATTTGAAGCATGTGCATACCATTTTCAGGTGAATCTGAATATTCAAGTTGTTCAAGTGTCCAGGGATGACCCTAATGTAAACAAGGCATTCCTAGGAGCGCTGAAAAACAAGCTCAAAGTTGAAGGTAATCCAGAGGATCCCATGCTTATGGGGTTTGGGACATGTTGCTTAGATACAGTGCATGGTACTTTTAAGACATATTGCACTAGGGTTGACTGGAGTCTTGTTTAGTTTCTGAGTGCTTCATGTAATCTATTTAAAAATTTTCCCCTCCAACACTGTTAGTTACAACAATATGACCAGCACTACTGTTCCCCCCCCCCCCAAATTAGTTTCGTGATGTTTGGTGGGTGGAAAATAAAATGGTGTCAGTCTGGGATCAGCAAATATTTAACAGATGCCTAAACATGTGTGATGGAGGTAGGAAGGGTATATGAAGGAACAAAAGTAGGTCAAACCAAAACCTAAGGTTGCTATTGGAATTCCTAAGAGTCGTAGTTACCCCTCTGGACTACCCTCAACATAGAGCTTGCTTTTCAGCTCTTTTACGAATACTTTGTTAACATTAGTGTCATCCATGAACACTTGAACAACTTGCCTTTTCATATTTATCTTACACTGGGATGCACCTGCCTCAAATCCTCCAACCAAATCTTTTGCAGCACATTTACTCACAAAGACTGAAGTTAGAAGCCTGCTGAAAACCTGGTCCAACACACTATTCCAAAAATGTACAAATGGATCGAACTTAATCATTATGACATCACAGGCACAACAATCTCCTGTAGTAGTTTAGTGAAAATGGCTCCAGTCTGTACACAATGCATTACTTTAATTTTGACTTTTGAAGCTGGCAGTTTTATATTTGGAAACACATCTAATAAGATATTAATAAGCTGCCAAAGTCTCAAGGTGAGTGGTGTATGTCAGCAGCCAACAGACACAAATAGACTTCTGCTTTCATCACGGCATTCCTCTGCATATAATCCAGTATTGTAGTATTGTTGGGTGACATCCAGGAGTTCCTGCAGCAAGTGCTTGATGCAACTGCTTTGCGGTACCACCTGGTTACTGGAACACACCACAACAGCATGACACACTCCCTGCCTGTGCTGCAGCAAACTACAAATACACGGAAGCTACTTAGAAATACCATTTTTCTTCATTAAAACTGATAATTTTATTTTACAGTGCACTTGCTGAATCACAGGCACTGTCAGGATTGTCTTTTCCAGTGTTGGAGTTGATTATCAGCTGAGTGCACTCAGGGGTGGTAGGCAGTACTGCTGAGGCTATGTTCGATGCAGTAGCACTGGAGCCAGGGCTATTTGTGGCAAATAGCTTTGATGTAGACACTATAACCTTCCACGTAGCCTTCAGCCCAGCATGCTTCTTTCCCTTATAGGGCTGAACAGGGTCTACTTGCCTATACTGCTGAGTGGAAAGTTGGTTTTAGAGAGCATGAATCAAACTGAGAATTTTTCAGATATGTCCCCTCTGCAACCTACCAAAATTCTGGATTCTCTGTACAATGAGAACTGAATCCATAATTTCAAATCTTTGAGTAAGCCACAAGGTAGCACAGGGGTCACACATGAACACCTTAGTGACATGCGGCCAAGAGTTCACACAGATAGTGCACCACTAAAACAAAACTAATGATCTGAGCTTTTCCTTTCTTACGTTCAACTTCCACCACACTCCCTGACCTAGATCTCTACTTGAGCAGGTCCAAAGTATGGCAATGAAATCTTCTTTATATACTTATGACTGAAAGTTTATGTTGACTATAACCCACAGCACCCGCAGAAAAGTTAGACAGAGAGCAGAGGAATGACACAAAGAGTCACCTTGCCCCATGACCAAGGCACCTACTCCCAGTCTCCACTAACCCTTCAGCTACTTGCATTGCAATGTTCCCCTTGCAGGCTTTAGCTCTATGTTAACCAAACCAACAGTTGCATAACAACACCCAATGACTGCTTGTTAGTGTCCAAATTACACTATTTTGTGCTAACACTAACAATCTACAATCAATCTTACTCATACACAATGCAATCAGATAGATGGGTGTTTGCATGTATATATCCAAAACAATGTACCATACACAAATCCATCAAACCCTAGAATCCTTGGTTGAAGATAAATGGATTCAAATAGTCCAAAAACTCCCCTAAAAAGCATGTCTTTGTGATACTATTGTGTTAACAAAGAAGGGATACATTTAAACAAATGTAAATGTAAACCACACCAAATACTCATCACAGGTCCTTGTTGGCCACATTGTTGTATATGTACAAAATCATGACACAACAACAAACCAGGGTAAGATGGTCAGGCTGCAGTGACAGGCATGCAAACCATTCTATCCCAACAACAAACCTGAAACTTCCTGGCAGATTAAAATTTTGTGCTAAACCAAGCCTCAAACACAGGACCTTTGCCTTTTGCTGGCAATTGCTCTACTGACTCAGCTACCCAAGCTTGACTCATGACCCATCCACACAACTTTGATTCTGTCAGTACCTCATCTTCTACCTCTCAAACTTCATGGAAGGTCTCCTGCTGAACTTGCGAGAGCAGCACTCTTGGAAGAAAAGGCTGAAAGGTAGGAGATAAGGTACTGACACAATTGAAGCTGTGAGAACAGGTGATGAGTTACACTAAGGTAACTCAGTTGGTAGAGAGCTTATCCACAAAAGGCATGGTTCCATGTTCGAGTCTCAGTCATACACACAGTTTTAACCTGCCAGGAAGTTTCATATTAGTGCACACTCCACTGTGGGATGAAAATCCAATTCTAGTTCAATAAACTTCCACACAGTGTGACTGGAATCGGCCAGGCTGGGCTGGTTGGTTGACTAGTCACTGCATTGGATAGAGTGAAAGAGTTGAGGGGTGCTAAACCCCATTGACGGGCAGTCTCACAGCACCAAGTTGAAGGTGAACAGTGATTGATCTATTGACGGATTACCTGAGATGGGTTATGGGACTAAATGGCGAGGTCATGAGTTCTGCGAATCTGAAGTTACTCAGGGTCTGCTAAAAGTGGAGGGATCCAGTCAGAGGAGTCAAACTATAAAATAATGAACATTAAACACACACACAGAAAAAGGCATGAAAGGTGAGACCAAATCTAAAAACTGGAAATAAGGGGGAGGTTATGGGGCCACAGACAAGGAAGACTGGAAAGGAAATCCCAACCACAACAACCTGACCCTGCTCCAAGACTAAAGTAGAACCATACATCTGGAAATAAAGACCACTTTCATGGAGGGAAACAAGGAGCAGTTCAACCAGTTTAAGGAATCAGAAAGAGTGCACTTAGCACAAAGGGCTGAAAGGAGGGGGATTCCACCAATATGTGGGATACCATCAGTCTGGCCCAACAACAACGTTGTAGGAGTGGGATGTTATGTAGGAGAAAAAAGGGGGTGAGCCAGGTATGACCTATGTGTCAATGGAATAATACAGTGGACTCCTTCCGAGAGGAGTGAGGAAGAGCACCAAAACTGTAGTATACTCCTTGATTGTGCAGAGTTTATTACTATGAGCAGTGGCGCTCCAGATGGCATTTCACTTTTGGGAAAAGAGAGATTTGACGTAGATCCGCATATCCGCAGCTGGAATCATGAAAGGAAATGGGGAATAAGCCAAATGATGAGCCAGTTCATTCCCTGGGATGCCTACATGATGTGAGACCCACAGAAAGACAACTGAACAGGTGGCATGCCCAAAGGCAGAGAGAAGGTTATATAGTAGAGACCAAAGGGTGATGAGAGCTGCATTAGTCGATAGCCTGCAAGTTGCTCATTGAATCTGAAAAATATTAAAACAAAAAGGAGGGCCTTGTGAAAGGCTAGAAGTTCTGCTGTGAACACACTACATGACCCCAACAATAAATGGTGTTCAAAGCCAGTAGCAGATGTGAAAGTTTATTCCACCTTATCAACTGTCTTAGAACCATCGATGTAAAAGATGGTGGCACCCTGGAACACTGCAAGGATGGCATATACAAGACAATGGAAAACCATAGGATCAACCGAGATCTTAGGACCCTGGAATAGAGTGGTCCTAATCCATGGTCTAGGCACCACCCAAGGAGGGTGGATGTTATGCAAGGAAAGATGCAGGGTGCAGTCCAACGAGTTGAGATGGAGATCTCAACGGAGGGAAGTGAGACACTTCCCAACTGGCAATCCCATCTGTGAGTGGCTGTTAGGAGGGAGAATCCCTCACTGGCAAAGAGCACAGGGTACACGGGATGGTCAAGGAATTGGTGAATGGCGATTGCATAAGAAACAAGGAGTTGGCAATCCCATCTGTGAGTGGCTGTTAGGAGGGAGAATCCCTCACTGGCAAAGAGCACAGGGTACACGGGATGGTCAAGGAATTGGTGAATGGCGATTGCATAAGAAACAAGGAGTTGGCTGTGTTCTATGTGTAGAGGGGGAATCTCCACTTCTGTGAGGAGACTATCAATGCAACTAGCGTGAAAGGCGCCAATAACCAGATGCACGCCACAATGAAGGACTGGCTCAAGCAGTTTCCAAGTGGAAGGATCTGCTGAGCCATAAACCTGACAATCATAATCTAGTCTGGACAAGACCAGAGCATAGTAAAGATGGAGAAGAATGCAACTGACTGCATCTCAAACTGTCAGAGCAAGGAGACAGAGAATTAAGCTTCCACATACATGTATTCTTTGGGTGGTGAATGTGGGGCTGTGCTACAACACTGAGGTGGTGGTCGCCTAAATAGTTCTGGATAGGGGTGTACTGCAGCTTGACGACAAAAATACATAACCCACGTTTTGGAAGGAGAAAACTGGAAACAATGAGAGATGGCCCAGGCAGAGGCCCATAGGATGGTGCCTTGGAGCCAGCACTCAGCAGATACTAGCAAGTGGGAGCTGCACCAGATGCAAAAATCATTGACGTACAACACCAGAGTAACTAGAGGCCTCACAGAGGTCACAACACCATTGATGGCAATGAGGAAGAGCATGATGCTGAGCACAGAACCCTGTACGAGACAGTTCTCCTGAATCTAAGGGGTGCTGAGTGAAGTGCCAAATTCCAACCTAGAATGGCTGGTGAGATAAAAACTGATGGATAAAAACTGAAAGAGAACCAAAGAAGCCCCAGTCATGGACGGCAACTAAATGTGATGGCACCAAGCCACATCATATGCCTTATGTAGGTCAAAGAAGACTGCAACAAGGTGCCAGAGGTGGGTAAATCCTGTCAGATGGTTGTTTCCAATCGAGAAAATGGTCAGTTGGATATTGTCCTGTCTGGAAGCTACACTGAATCGGGGACAAAAAGCCCTGAGATTCGAGTACCCAACATAATCTGAAGCTGGCCATCCTCTCGAGCAGTTTACAAAGTACATTCGTCAGGCTAATTTGGCAGTATCTGTCGAGAGGTGTTGAGTTCTTCCTGGTCGTATGGACAGGGATAACTATACCATCTTGCCATTGTGACAGAAAAGCACCCATGAGCCAAATGTGAGTGAAGACCATGAGGAGATGTTGCCTCTGGGGAATGTCAAAGTGTTGGATCATCTGGTTGTGGATGGAATCCGAGCCAGAGGCTGTGTCTCATGAAGAGGTAAGAGCCTGTAAGAATTCCCATACCATGGAGGGTTCATTACAGGGCTCAGTGTGGCGTGGGATGAAACAGTGGGGGGGGGTTCCTACTCAACTCTGCATTTCTGCTGGAGAAAGGTAGGACGACAGGAAGAGGACACTGATGCCGTCACAAAGTGTGTCGCGAGGTGTTCTGCAAGGACCAATGTGTCAGTGCATGAGCACCTTGAAGGTTAGGCCTCTGGACAGGTGACTACCGCTGGTGGCTCAGAAGGCAAGGGATCTTGGACCAAACCTGCAATGCAGAGGCATACATCCCCAAGGAGGAAATATAGCGCTCCAAAGGTAAGGAGCCTTAGATTGGAGACTCCTAAAAGTGAAGAAGATGGTCTATGAAGGGTGTCACTTTAATCTCTGCAGCAACCATTGGTGGTCCTGGACAGTGACTGTGACATTCTTGGTTCACCATGGTACTGGTAGATGACGAGGGGAACCTGTGGATAGGGGAACACCAGTGCCAGCAGCTTGAAGAATAGTGGCAGACACACCTTGCATGACCACATCAATGGAATTCGAGAGGGAGGTGTCAAAGTGCACAGCAGATGTATATAAAGTCCAACTGGCACTGCAGAATGCACAACATGGAGGCCTGTATGCCTGATGGCAGCAGGGGAACAATAGAATCACTGGAAAATGGTCACTGTCACAAAGGTCATTATGGGATGACCAATGTAGGAAAGCAACGAGGGCAGGGGAGGAGATGGTGAGACCGATAACAGAGAACACTGAAGTGGGTAGGGGAACCATTACTGAGGAGAGACAAATCAAGGTAGGTAATAAGTTGTTCAATTAAGAAGCTCCTACCTGTTGAAGAGACACTCCCACACAGTGGGTGGTGGGCATTTAAGTTCCCAAGGAGGAGTACCTGGGGTGGGAGTTGCTGGGTTAAGGTAGACAGTTCAACTTAAGGAATTGGCCTACCTGGAGGGAGATACACATTGCAAATGGTGATTGCTGGAGTCGTTTGCACTCTAACCACTACTGCTTCCATGTCGCAATTTAGGGGGTATGATATTGGAGTGAACCAAAGTGCAGACCCTACTAGAAGCTACACTGGAGCCAGCACGGTTCTGACAAAATGCCTGATAACCAAAAATGTTGGAGAATTGTCATCACGAAAATGCATTTCTTGAAGTACAAGACAGAACGCAGAATAGGAAGTGACAAGATGTTGCTTTTCCAGTTGGTGACAATAGTATCCGTTTGAATTCCACTGGATGATCAAGTGGCAAGAGTCCAGGTTAGACACAAAGAAGCCAAGAGAGGGTTATGTCACTCCGTCAGTAGTCGACACTGACAAGGATATGGTGACATCCATAAATAAGATATCAGACTCAGGTTGCGACGGGGGAGAGGGCACTGCCAGGCACATCGGGGGGGGGGGGGGGGGCGCTTGTCTTGGGATTAATATTTCTTCTTCTCAACAGATTAAAAAACAGCCAACCAGTTGCAAAGGATAAAGTAATCTTTACCTAGGTTTCAATAGATATAAATCTATCTTCTTCAGAAGACGGCAATATTACAGTAACATGGAGTGAAGTATCTTAGTCATTTTTGCAAACATTTACATAACTCAGTTGATCTAAATAAAATATAGCCCTGAGTACAGGGTTTGTCAAACATATAGAAATTAAGAACATAGTAGTTGAAGAGCGCTCTTCAACTACTATGTTCTTAATTTCTATATGTTTGACAAACCCTGTACTCAGGGCTATATTTTATTTAGATCAACTGAGTTATGTAAATGTTTGCAAAAATGACTAAGATACTTCACTCCATGTTACTGTAATATTGCCGTCTTCTGAAGAAGATAGATTTATATCTATTGAAACCTAGGTAAAGATTACTTTATCCTTTGCAACTGGTCGGCTGTTTTTTAATCTGTTGACGTGGAACCGTTGCTGTATCGCAGCTCTGTTTAAAATACTGAAATTTCTTCTTCTCTTTCAGAGGTGGAGGAATGCAGGGCACAGAGGGATACAGGCATCTGTGAGATCTGGAACTGAAGGAGAGTGGGTGACCTTGGGATGCACAGATGGTGAGTCTTGTGGCTGAGTGCTGGTAGGAGTCTTCTAGCCTGAGAGACACCGGGGAGAGGAATCCCAGGAGGGAGTTTGATCATCAACAGGTGCCAAAGGAGAGGGGCACTTTTTTGGCCAGGGAGGGGGAGCAGATCCCAGATGGGAGGTCATGAGAACTGCAGGAGGGGGAGGGAAGAGGAGAATGGAGTGGTTGTGAAGAATAGGTGGAAGGAGGAAATGAAGTTACAGAGGCAAAAGTTGAAGAAAGTGTCAATGGATGGAGTCTCTCATAGTTTTGGCGACTTCAGCATACGACAAGCGATCTAGGGACTTGTATTCTTTGATCTTCTTTACTCTCTTTTAAGCTGGGCAATCAAACGAGGGGAGTGGCAGTCAGCACTGTCGACACACACAGGTGAGCCTAGCCCTCCTCCCATGGTGTAGTCAGGGAAGGTAGCCAGGTCATACGAAGCAGCATTCAATGATCCTTCAATACTCAAAGAGACAGCCATTTCAGAACAGAAAGATTTTTGCAGCTTGATATGGTTCATGCGTGAAACATCCACCCTGATATCACCCACTCCAACCAGTGACTCTCCCCATAGGCACTACCCAGCCACAGCAAGGGCTGTCTGACATGGCAGCCGTAGCCATGAGTTCCAATGCTCCAAGAAGATAAGCAACCATTCCTTGGCATACATGGGGAGGAAACAGCTCAGGTATGAGTAGTGTGATCCCTGTGTTGTCAGGGGACTCAGCCATATGGGTACATAACAGATCCACCACACAGACGGGCTACATGTGCTGGTGACATAGTAGGGCAGAAGGGGGCTACAGCAGAAAAGGCAGAGGAGAAGGAAAGGGGGTGAGGAATCAATACAGTAGATGCTAAGGAGGGAGTTCTTCCCCAAATGGCTCACACTAAAAACAGGAAATTTTGAAGTTGAGGTCAAACCTCAAGTGATGATCGAAACACCAAAAAGGATGAAAGAACAGGCAAAAGGAACAAAATTGCAACCAATATAGGAAACCAGGTGGATAGTCAGGTCGATATAAATCAGAACACAGAGAGAGGGGAAGGAGACATACAGGAATCAGTGAATATGAGGTCACTGTAGGAAGCTCGAAACCATATCAACCAAAACCACTAAAAATATATGGAAAATATATCTATTTAAAACAGCAGATAAAAATTCGCTTGATGCCTTCCTAAGAGAGTGTCTCCATTCCTTCCACGCTAATTATGTAAGTTTAGACCAGATATGGCTCGAATTCAAAGATACAGTATCGACAGCAATAGATTGAATCATACAGCATAAGTTAGTAAGAGATGGGACTGATTCACTATGGTACACAAAACATGTCAGAACACTGAAACAGAAGCAAAGAAAAAAGCATGCCAAATTCAGAAGAATGCAAAATCCCCAAGACTGGCCAAGTTTCACGGAAGCTCGAAATTTAGTGCGGATGTCAATGCGAGATGCTTTTAATGGTTTCCACAATGAAACATTGTCTCAAAAATATGGTAGAAAACCCAACGAGATTCTGGTTGTACGTAAAGTACACCAGCGGCAAAAAAAGCAGTCAATACCATCACTGCGCAATAGTGATGGAAATGTTACCAATGATGCTGCCACTAAAACAGAGTTACTAAATACATTTTTTCGCAATTTCTTCACAAAAGAAGACAAAGTAAATATTCTGGAATTTGAAACCAGAACAGCTGTTAGCATGAGTGACACAAAAGAAGGTATCTTAGGTGTTGCGAAACAACTCAAATCACTTAAAGGCAAGCCTTCCGGTCCAGATGGTATACCAGTCAGGTTCCTTTCAGACTATGCAGACAGAATAGTGCCTTTCTTAGCAATCATATACAAACACTCACTAGACGAAAGGGCTGTTCTTAAAGATTGGAAAGTAGCACAGGTCACACCAATATTCAAAATAGGGAATAGGAGTAACCCATTGAGTTACAGACCCATATCACTGAGCTCAATTTGCAGTAGGATTCTGGAGAATATACTGTACTTTACATTATGAATCGTCTTGAAGAAAATGATTTATTGATACATAACCAACACGGATTCAGAAAATATCGTTCTTGTGCAACACTTGAAGTAATGAGTGCTGTTGACAAGGGATCTCTGATCGATTCCATATTCCTAGATCTCCAGAAGGCTTTTGACACCGTTCCTCACAGGCAACTATTAATCAAGTTATGTGCATATCTTCTCAGTTGAGTGACTGGATTCGTGATTTACTCTCACAGAGGCCACAGTTCGAAGTGACAGATGGTAAATCATTGAGTAGAACCGAAGTGATATCTAGCGTTCCGCAAGGTAGTGTCATAGGCCCTCTGCTGTTCCTGATTTATGTAAGTGATAATCTGAGCAGCCCCCTTAGATTGTTTGCCGATGACACTGTAATTTACTGTCTAGTAAAATCATTAGACGATCAATTCCAATTACATAATGATCTAGAGAGAATTTCTGTATGGTAAAAAAGTGGCAATTGGCACTAAACAAAGCAAAGTGGTAACTTTAATGAACAAATATAGGTTGAAAAGTGAAGTAGATGATGTTCTAAATTCTTTAGGTAACCAATCATGTGACAGGAGGCATGGCGACACATACAATAACAGAATGGAAAGGAAATCTGTCAAGTAATAACAAATTTCCAACCATATTTTTAACTTTGATATTATTAACATGAGATTTATGTACATACTGATACCAAAAGGTGGAAAAATACACTTAAATACTGTTAATTCAAAATTGCCACACATGTTTAATGACTGTGTAAGTGGTTGCAACAGTAACAACAACAACACCAATTATTATTATTAGTAATGGTGGCATTAATATTGATTACTGAAACAATTATAAATGGTAAATTAAAATTAGTTGTAAGTTAAAATCCTTTGTTACAATGTTGATGTTGTAACCACTGGAGTAACTATATAATGTAATACCTATAAAGTCATGTTCTTGGCACTAGAAGGTATTATTGTGTCAAGCACACACCTGTGAAAGTTGTAAGGGTGACGACATGATGCTTTATTGCACTGTGAGAACAACTATATTGAAAATGTTAATAAAATGTGAGAAGTTTAAGACAAAGATTGCAGAGTTACATGTAATGACATATATAAACAGCTGTAAAACTGGCAAACAAGTTTGCACGCATAAATACAATAGTTTTTGGTTAAAATCATGCCAACAATGATATCAACATGGAATGGATGATGAATGAGAATTAAGTACAACATAATCATTTAAATGATGTGAGTTTAAAATTTATGGACATTACTATTCATTTCCTCTTATTGTTCAGTTATGACATATCATATTGCAAACAAAAAAGAATACTTGCGAGGTTAGTTGTTTTAAATAACATGGATAAATCGTAAAAACAGAGTTGATAATAGAAAAGTATGATTGCATCTTGTAGGAGTCAGCCAGGGTAGAATGAATGAAAATGTTGCAGGAATAGCAGCAAAATAGTTCAATGAAATTTGTTATTGAACAACATATGTAATTACAAAAGACTGGAAACTTAACAGTAATACCAGCAACAATGAACTGGGACACATGAAGTTAAAAGTTAAAAAACTTTTCTTAGTGCAATTCTTCCATTTATTTTTACTTACATTCCATCAGCTGAAAATTATCAAAAAGACAATCAAAGTAATCTTTAAGATGTTTGAACTAATTCTGACCAAGTAAAGCCACAAATGAATCAACTATGACAGCTAATAAACACTCTCGATGTTGGAAAACAACATTGTCAAAAACAATGAAAAAGTTAACAAGTCCAGCTGAACAATTTTCAGCAAGAACTTACTAAATCAGACACAAGTTTTGAAACTGGTTCATGGAACTTGAAAACAGTGAATGATAGTGGGACGAGTGAAATTTTAAAATAAAGCTTTGCAGTCTAGAATAAAAAAATTAAGTTAACACTGACATTAAAGATAAAAAATTAAGTTCACACTGAACATGTTCCTGCTACAACCACAAATGTAGTAAAAAGAAAGGAATGTGAAGTGGAATTTGGTTTGTGAATAACTAATGCCATCAATTATGTTGAAAACTTTGAAGTGATTTGATGTAATTAGTAAAAACGAGAATGTAGTTAATTCACAGAATATTTGTGTATTAGTTCATCTGAGTGAAGCAAATGATACTGATGAGAAACTATTTTCTTGTTCTGTAAGATGAATTCTTGTCTGGGTAAATTGAAAATGTGGTATTTAGGCTGTTGGTATCAAATAAGTTTTCAAGATGGAGAGTAAAAAGTTATTCTAAATCAGTTGTATGGAAACATTTGGTTTGGTAAAAATTATCTGAATTCTGTAAACAACTATAATTTGTTTGGTGGGAGAAGTATCTGAACAATTTCTGTAAACAGCTTAAAATTTAAGGAGCTTATGGCAATGTAGTGAATGACGTTCGTTCATTTGAGGGCTTGATTCTGATGAGAAAATTTTCAATACTGCCTTGTCAGTTAAAGTCAGGGGGAAGACTTACAACTGAATGCAGAATTTCTCACACACATCTCAAAGAATAGACATTGTTAATGATCCAAACCTGTATGAAATAGTTCAAAATTTAATTCACTGACTGCACATTCCTTGACATCTGCGATAAATCTACAACTCAACAGTGCCAGACAGGGACTCAAACCTGGATTTCCCGCTGATCTTAAGTGGTCTCCTTCACCACTTTGGCCATCGGTGCATGCTCCTTAGACTGAGACAAACTTCCATACATCACATTTCCACATCCTTATATCATTGTCCGCTAAATTCATTACCTCTTTGGCATAATTTATGACATATTCCTTCGACAGATAACAATTTGCTGAGACTGGAAGGGGAACAAAAACCCATATTTACAAAAAAAGGGCACAACTTATCCACAACACAAGAACCCTGCACCCTAAACTTTTATCCACAACGAAATTCTGGAAGATATTCACAAATTATTACCTACAGAGAAGATCTGTGCAGAAACTCAGAATATCAAGAGTGTGAGTAAGAACTAACATACCATCAGACACCAGGTGACCTGAACTACAATCAACTTCAACCAGTCTGAATTATAGTGAATCTGCAAATACTGGAAATTATACTGTCAATAAGGTCAATTTTACAGGTGTATCTCATTATGACTCATGAATCTCACATTGTAACTTTGATGGTAATATAAGGTTTTGGATGGAGTTCCTATGTGTGTCTTGATATCATGTTTTGACTCTGCTCTTTGAGCAGGTAGACAAAGAGAACTTGTGCATGGTTGCAAGTATACAGCAAATGGTATTTAAATATGGTACAGAATGTAAATGATGTAAATCATCTGAAGTGATGATACTGAATCAGAACACAATAAAAGGACTAAAAAATAGGCAAGAAATACTTTCATTCAACAGAAAAACTCTTATGGAAATAAATTCTTGTGAGATTTTGTATTGAAGATTCAGGAAGTACTCAGTTTTGTGAAGTTATCATAAATGAAAAGCATCACCTTTACCTTTTCATTTCCAGTGGTGTACAAGAAACATATGCTATTACAGAATACAAACATAAATGTGGATGTAGTTTGTAACAAGTATCATGTTATGTGTCACATTATGAAATAATAGATACGAAGCTTTAACAACAAATACAGGAAAATTAGATACTTATGTGTCATAACAAATTTGCTTAAAACAATATTGTATTGCCTTATGTAGGATGGCGATTGAAAAACTGAACCCGAGTACAGACTGCTTGCTAACGACACATGAACTGTTGTCCACCATGAGAGATACAACAAAAATTAGATGAACATGTAGTAATTAGATAATAAATAAGTAATAAATAAGCTAATATAAAAGCCTATATTTACTGAATTGATTTTGCCTTTTACACTACATCACATCAGGTGCTAAAAATGACCTCATGATTCAATGAACTTTTTTGTGCAAGCTAACATGTAAATATATACTTTAACAGCTCCATCGCAACAATTCTCAAAATTTCATCAGGAGTATTGTCCTTCAAGTCTTCTAACATTATTGGGTTATGTGTGTACACTTCTCCCTTTAATCCCTCAACCCCCCCCCCCCCCCCCCGCCCACATCCCTGTTAAACATCATACATGGTTATGTCAGGTGAAAGCAGCAGCCACATCTTTTACTGACAGTCATTTCTTCTTGAATCTCTCATGAATTCATGAGATTAGCTCACAAGAAGTGTGACATATTGCAGGGTTTCATCACTATCTGGTGTAAAACATGTTGACAAGACCAGCACAAACATTCACTTGTGACAATTTGTGTGTTGATTTCTTTGGATTCTGGATCAACTGTACTCTGATCACCATGATCACAGTAGGTGCACAAACAGGTGGGGCCTGTGTCTTTTTCTTGTTCACAACTGACTCTGTAGTACACCATTTTGTCACCAAATCCTGTTAGACTGCTCTCTGTCTGTATGGAAAGGTCAAGAAACTTCTTTGCAAAAATACCCCTCCACTATTGCAATTCTTTCTTGAAGAAGATGTATCTCACTGAGATATTTCTTTATAGTCTTAACCATGACACAACTTTTGTATTTAATATAAAATGGAACTGCAGCAGCTTCGAAACTATATATGATGATTGGTGGGCAACAATGAGAATTCTAGTATTCAGGGTCAATTTTTCATGCACCACCCTACATATTTTCATGTTGGATATCATTTGGGTGTGGTACTTTGCACTAAAACATTCCATTTCGAATTGTTTGTGTTGTATATGAAGGATGTCGATATCTGTTGACAGTGGATTCAACTTCAAATAAATAGGCATCTACTACCAATTCAATTTCTTTGAACGCCAGAAGGGAATTAAAAATTACTCTGGAATTTCCATGAAAGTTATTACAGTTTATTTTCATTATGCTGATTTGTTGATTAAGAAACTAGTTACAATAAAAGATTTAGTCACTACCTGCTATAAGAATACTGCTCAGCACTTGGAAGCAGATAAATGGAGCAATGAAAACTTCACACACTTCATTTCATCAGCAAACCATCTACATAAATCGGCCTTTCATAGCACGCAGTTAAGGACACAGCTTTCAGATTTCATCACTTAGTCACTTTTATTTTACTGCTAACTTGTGTATAAAGTTAATAGCACAAAACTATGGCATTCTCACCTAGCACACATACAGCATTAAATCCAAATACATATGCAATATTGATCATATTCCCTTATACTGTAATATGACTGCCAATTAATACAACAATAAAAGAAAAAGTCCTCAATATACAACTAACATTTTCCCCATGAGCTAATGAGAATCAGTACTTCTGTTATTGTTGATTGTGGGCTTTAGAAGACTAAACATCTTAAGTCCTCAGTCTCCTATTCACCCTCCTCCCCCAAATCCTGTGACACTACAATAGTAGTGTGGCATGCATTTTGAGTTGGATATGGATACCAGCCTGGTATTCACCCAGTGGGATGTTCAAAATTGCCTTAACTCCACATCAAAACTGGCCTGTTTACTAGCCTTCTTTGTTAATTTGGAAAGTACGTTTGACCTGGGTCAGGCTGGCCTCCCCACATTCCAGTAGTGGGGCACTAATACACTCTGTTAACTGTACTTCTAAGAGAATAGTTCAATGAATAATGAAAACCTTACCTTGGACTGTGTGGTGCAAGCCTTTTTGAGGCTATCCCCTGAAACATTTTATAACACTATTAGGAAATGAATTCAAAAAGGTAAGTAAGTAAAAAAATTAAGACACACTACTACTATTGTGACAACTGCTACTTCCGGATTACTTCCTACTGGTAATATACAGAAAAGTAACTTACAATGTATAATAACAGGCTGTGGGAAACATGCAAAATATTTACAGAAATTATTTCATTACAGAAACATACAAAAAAATTAGTCAGAAGCAGTAAATGACTCAGTGCAATAGTATCGAAGGAAATTGACGGAGATCCAAAATGTGAAATGATTTGGGTGAAGGTCACGGTTAAAGCAGGCTCAGACATGGTAATTGGATGTCTCTATAGGCCCCCTGGCTCAGCAGCTGTTGTGGCTGAGCACCTGAAGGATAATTTGGAAAATATTTCGAGTAGATTTCCCCACCATGTTATAGTTCTGGGTGGAGATTTTAATTTGCCGGATATAGACTGGGAGGCTCAAACTTTCATAACGGGTGGCAGGGACAAAGAATCCAGTGAAATTTTTTTAAGTGCTTTATCTGAAAACTACCTTGAGCAGTTAAACAGAGAACCGACTCGAGGCGATAACATATTAGACCTTCTGGTGACAAACAGACCAGAACTATTTGAAACAGTTAACGCAGAACAGGGAATCAGCGATCATAAGGCGGTTACGGCATCGATGATTTCAGCCATAAATAGAAATATTAAAAAAGGTAGGAAGATTTTTCTGTTTAGCAAAAGTGACAAAAAGCGGATTACAGAATACCTGACGGCTCAACACAAAAGTTTTGTCTCAAGTATAGATAGTGTTGAGGATCAGTGGACAAAGTTCAAAACCATCGTACAATATGCGTTAGATGAGTATGTGCCAAGCAAGATCGTAAGAGATGGAAAAGAGCCACCGTGGTACAACAACCGAGTTAGAAAACTGCTGCGGAACCAAAGGGAACTTCACAGCAAACATAAACATAGCCTAAGCCTTGCAGACAAACAAAAATTACGCGAAGCGAAATGTAGTGTGAGGAGGGCTATGCGAGAGGCGTTCAATGACTTCGAAAGTAAAGTTCTATGTACTGACTTGGCAGAAAATCCTAAGAAATTTTGGTCTTATGTCAAAGCGGTAGGTGGATCAAAACAAAATGTCCAGACACTCTGTGACCAAAATGGTACTGAAACAGAGGATGACAGACTAAACGCCGAAATACTAAATGTCTTCTTCCAAAGCTGTTTCACAGAGGAAGACTGCACTGTAGTTCCTTCTCTAGATTGTCGCACAGATGACAAAATGGTAGATATCGAAATAGACGACAGAGAGATAGAGAAACAATTAAAATCGCTCAAAAGAGGAAAGGTCGCTGGACCTGATGGGATACCAGTTCGATTTTACACAGAGTACGCGAAGGAACTTGCCCCCTTCTTGCAGCGGTGTACCGTAGGTCTCTAGAAGAGCGAAGCGTTTCAAAGGATTGAAAAAGGCCACAGGTCATCACCGTTTTCAAAAAGTGACGTCGAACAGATGTGTAGAACTATAGACCTATATCTCTAACGTCAGTCAGTTGTAGAATTTTGGAACACGTATTATGTTCGAGTATAATGACTTTTCTGGAGACTAGAAATCTACTCTGCAGGAATCAGCATGGGTTTCGAAAAAGATGGTCATGCGAAACCCAGCTCACGCTATTCGTCCACGAGACTCAGAGGGCCATTGACACGGGTTCACAGGTAGATGCCGTGTTTCTTGACTTCCGCAAGGCGTTCGATACAGTTCCCCACAGTCGTTTAATGAACAAAGTAAGAGCATATGGACTATCAGACCAATTGTGTGATTGGATTGAAGAGTTCCTAGATAACAGAACGCAGCATGTCATTCTCAATGGAGAGAAGTCTTCCGAAGTAAGAGTGATTTCAGGTGTGCCGCAGGGTAGTGTCATATGACCGTTGCTATTCACAATATACATAAATGACCTGGTGGATGACATCAAAGTTCACTGAGGCTTTTTGCAGATGATGCTGTGGTGTATCGAGAGGTTGTAACAATGGAAAATTGTACTGAAATGCAGGAGGATCTGCAGCGAATTGACGCATGGTGCAGGGAATGGCAAGTGAATCTCAATGCAGACAAGTGTAATGTGCTGCGAATACATAGAAAGATAGATCCCTTATCATTTAGCTACAAAATAGCAGGTCAGCAACTGGAAGCAGTTAATTCCATAAATTATCTGGGAGTACGCATTAGGAGTGATTTAAAATGGAATGATCATATAAAGTTGATCGTCGGTAAAGCAGATGCCAGACTGAGATTCATTGGAAGAATCCTAAGGAAATGCAATCCGAAAACAAAGGAAGTAGGTTACAGTATGCTTGTTCGCCCACTGCTTGAATACTGCTCAGCAGTGTGGGATCCGTACCAGATAGGGTTGATAGATGAGATAGAGAAGATCCAACGGAGAGCAGCGCGCTTCGTTACAGGATCATTTAGTAATCGCGAAAGCGTTACGGAGATGATAGATAAACTCCAGTGGAAGACTCTGCGGGAGAGACGCTCAGTAGCTCGGTACGGGCTTTTGTTAAAGTTTCGAGAACATACCTTCACCGAAGAGTCAAGCAGTATATTGCTCCCTCCTACGTATATCTCGCAAAGAGACCATGAGGATAAAATCAGAGAGATTAGAGACCACACAGAAGCATACCGACAATCCTTCTTTCCACGAATGATACGAGACTGGAATAGAAGGGAGAACCGATAGAGGTACTCAGGGTGTCCTCCGTCACACACCGTCAGGTGGCTTGCGGAGTATGGATGTAGATGTAGAAAGACAAATATTTCCTTGCTGAATGACAGATGCAAATGCATTCACATATGCATGGGGTTGAATTTCAGCTGAGGGCTAGCAATACAGACCAATTAGTTTAAGAAACACACATCATTAACTTACTGAACAATTCCAACATTCATATCACAAAAATAAATGTGGACGCCATCAGAGAATCATATGGTTCCTGGAATGAATCTTTCACACTAAAATACTGCATGAACAGTTTTGAAACTCCCTGACATGGTCTTGGTGCCAGCCACAACGTGCAACATTCCAGTTTTGAGTTTTAGTCCAACACACAATTTTAATCACCCACAGGAAGTTTCAACCTTAGATTTACACATTATCCCATGCCACGAGCATTATACATACTGTATAGTGTCATTCAAGTTACAATCCACACAATTCAGCCATTCCCAATTGTGTCAGCCATTCTCAATTATGGCCAAAATATTAGAATAATTTTTAATTTTAAACAAATGGTACTGACTTTGCTGACTGTAGTCTTGAGCAGCTTAACACATGTTCAACTTTGAATGACACTTTCTTACTCCGTACATCTGATTCTAATGCTATACAAATACTCACATATGTATAACTGTGAAACCAGTGAAAGACAACATACACATATTTGTAAGCTGTCAGCTTTTCAGACTGCAGAATATTTGAAGTGTTCGTTTTTACTCTTAAACTAAACTTTCACTAATGTGGCTATCAGTACTCAGGCCTCTCAGTAACATGGCCCACCACTGGTCTCTAGTTGGTCAAGGAGAAGTAATGTACGCAGCAATGTTGTTTGTCAAGTACAATGTTAAACATTCTATAAGCTCCAGGAGGATGAGACATTTATGAATATTTTGCTAAGTGGCTGAATGAGGGAAACTGTGAGATACACCAAATGTAACAAGGTGAGGAAATAAAAGTGTGTAGAACAGGTTTGATGAAATAAGAAGAAAAGGGCGTATCAGGAGAGAGCATGAAGATTTCTCACGCTGCTGGTGCCAAAGCTACAGACATCTTCCTGAAGAACATTATGCAACAACCAGATACGTGCAGTACTGGTGTAATGCTTGTAAGGCAGCAGTGCGCTGACATCGTTTATCATTATTGTGATGACTAAAAATTTGGGACATGTTTCATAGTAAGTGATACTGCTGTATATGTACACAGTCAAAAAGTAAGTCTTCTATGAAAGTTAATGTATCTTAGGACTTAATAAAGTACACTTCCTTTGTGTTTAAACTAAATTACAGACACTCACAATAATGTGGCACTTCTACTAATCCAGCACTCATATCTGGGTGTAATGGCCAGAACATTGAGAGTCTAGCGTATTTTGTTGCTTGATCCATCCTTACAGTCCCTGTTTCTGTGGTAGACATATCGATAACATGTCCTTTAATATATATAATTATCCTGAGAATGCAGAAAGCAGTACAAACAATAAGTATTCATCAAGTGAATGAGCTACTTTAGAAGCACGAGTCAGAATAGTAAATAATAAAATGCTGGACACACACATAGTTCAAACGATGCAGAAAATTGTGAGTGAAGAGACAGAAGCCCTAGAAGTTCAGGAAAACTGAAATTATGTGGTTTCCATGTGACATCAGAGACCCACAGCTTAATAATTTCTCATTTTATGTACAGATGCAGCTACACAGTAATTTGAAGGTCATAAACATTCACTAGCACCATCGGCAGAACCAGCAGCCATTTGACTTCTACTGCTGAATCAAAGCCACACCTTGACTTTTCCATGCATTAGAGTCATCAGGTTTACACTTTTACTTTCTTCCTGTGTATTTTTCAATGTCATCTACCACCTTCAAGTTTTTCATTTTCTTTTCTTTTGAAGTGCAACAAGTAACTTTTGTGGCCTGCCTACCTTCATGTCTACCTTCTTCTGAACCATGTCGTACCCCCTACCATCCAATTTTCATTACAGTCCTAGCTAGATCATAAACTCTAACCTATTTTCAGATTCATTTCTTTGTTTTTTAGCCTCTCTTAGTGATTCTCAGCACTCACCTCTTCACTGACTGTTGCAAAACCCCTCATTTCAAAAGTTTTCACATTAAAATTTATGCCTTATTGGTATAAGTCTAAACTGGGAATACAATACTCTGTTATTGACCATTTACAAGAAGTGTGAAAATGCAATGGCTCATTTACTCTATTGTAGGAAGAATTACAAACACTCTTAATTATCTCTCTTAATGTTTATGAAGTGGTAACTTATACAGATGTACACAAAGTACAATGGTCGTTCAAAATCACTTTAGAACTGACAGTTGAGCAGAAGATTGTGGAGGTGCAAAGCGGAGTTGCCACATCCCACACTGAACTGTCAAATAATCTTCCACTTCATTCAGCTTGCTCAATCTCTCAAACTACCCTCTTTATAAATAAGGATCCCACCTCGCCATTTTCTCGAAGGGCTGCGGTATGTTTTCACTTTATTTAAGGCAGCAAATTATTAAGTTATAATATGGACAGTTCACAATAATGGATTATCTGATGTTATCGATTTTTCTACGTGTGGGGAACGTTTTTGTTATTGATGTTAAGTGAACAGATGAAATGAATGAAATCTTAGAAATATGTTAAATTTTCATCAACTCCAAATCATAACTCTGTCAGAGTTTTCTAACATGAGACAGTTTCAGTTACATATGATACACAATGGTCCCTTGTGCATCAAGTACTAAGTGGTCAGCCGTATGGTTTCATTATGAGATACGGAATGCTACATTTATAATATGTTATTAATTTTTCTGATCCACCTACTTATGTCTAACATAGAAAAATATAATACGTATGCATGTCTATCATGGTGAGAAAACATACTTTAAATAGGCCAACAAGTATTTGGAGAAAGAAAAAAAAAGTGATACAAAAAACATTACTTCAGTATTGCAGCAATTATACTGTAAATGGTAATATTTATTTTGTGGGATACAGACTATATAACTGACATGAACTTCATTTGGAGTTGGTTGCTGATAAGGCCGTCAAAACTCACTGTTGTTGTTGTTGTTGTTGTTGTTGTGGTCTTCAGTCCTGAGACTGGTTTGATGCAGCTCTCCATGCTACTCTACCCTGTGCAAGCTCCTTCATCTCCCAGTAACTACTGCAGCCTACATCCTTCTGAATCTGCTTAGTGTATTCATCTCTTGGTCTCCCTCTACGATTTTTACCCTCCACGGTGCCCTCCAGTACTAAATTGTTGATCCCTCGATGTCTCAGAACATGTCCTACCCACCGATCCCTTCTTCTAGTCAAGTTGTGAAACAAGCTCCTCTTCTCCCCAATTCTATTCAATACTTCCTCATTAGTTATGTGATCTACCCATCTAATCTTCAGCATTCTTCTGTAGCACCACATTTCGAAAGCTTCCATTCTCTTCCTGCCCAAACTATTTATCGTCCATGTTTCACTTCCATACATGGCTACACTCCATACAAATACTTTCAGAAACGACTTTCTGACACTTAGATCTACACTCGATGTTAACAAATTTCTATTCTTCAGAAACGCTTTCCTTGCCATTGCCAGTCTACATTTTATATCCTCTCTACTTCGACCATCATCAGTTAGTTTGCTCCACAAATAGCAAAACTCCTTTAATACTTTAAGAGTCTCATTTCCTCATCTAACTCCCGCAGCATCAACCAACTTAATTCGACTGCATTACATTATTCTTGTGTTGCTTTTGTTGATGTTCATCTCATATCCTCCTTTCAAGACACTGTCCATTCCTTTCAACTACTCTGCCAAGTCCTTTGCTGTCTCTGACAGAATTACAGTGTCATCGGCGAACCTCAAAGTTTTTATTTCTTCTCCATGGATTTTAATACCTACTCCAAACTTTTCTTTTGTTTCCTTTACTGCTTGCTCAATATACAGATTGAATAACATTGGGGAGATGGTACACACCTGCCTCACTTCCTTCCCAACAGCTGCTTCCCTTTCATGCCCCTCGACACTGTAACTGCCATATGGTTTCTGTACAAATTGTAAATAGCCTTTCGCTCTCTGTATTTTACCCCTGCCACCTTCAGAATCTGAAAGCGAGTACTCCAATCAACATTGTCAAAAGCTTTCTCTAAGGCTACAAATGCTAGAAACGTAGGTTTGCCTTTCCTTAATCTTTCTTCTAAATTAAGTCGTAGGGTCAGTATTGTCTCACGTGTTCCAACATTTCTACGGAATCCAAACTGATCTTTCCCATGGTCGGCTTCTATTAGTTTTTCCATTCGTGTGTAAAGAATTCGCGCTAGTATGTTGCAGCCGTGGCTTATTAAACTGATAGTTCGGTAATTTTCACATCTGTCAAGACCTGCTTTCTTTGGAACTGGAATTATTATATTCTTCTTGAAGTCTGAGGGTATTTCGCCTGTCTCATACATCTTGCTCACCAGATAGTAGAGTTTTGTCAGGACTGGATCTCCCAAGGATGTCAGTAGTTCTAATGGAATGCTGTCTAATCCGGGGGCCTTGTTTTGAATCAGGTCTTTCAGTGCTCTGTCAAACTCTCCACGCAGTATCATATCTCCCATTTCATCTTCATCTACATCCTCTTCCATTTCCATAATATTCTCCTCAAGTACATCGCCCTTGTATAGACCCTCTATACACTCCTTCCTACTTTCTACGTTCCCTTCTTTGCTTAGAACTGGGTTTCCATCAAAGCTCTTGATATTCACGCAAGTGGTTCTCCTTTCTCCAAACGTCTCTATAATTTTCCTATACCCAGTATCTATCTTACCCCTAGTGAGATAAGCTTCTACATCCTTACATTTGTACTCTAGCCATCCCTGCTTAGCCATTTTGCACTTCCTGTCGATCTCATTTTTCAGACGTTTCTATTCCTTTTTGCCTGCTGCATTTAATGCATTTTTATATTTTCTCCTTTCATCAATTAAATGCACTATTTCTTCTGTAACCCAAGGGGGTATACGAGCCCTCATCTTTTTACCAATTTGATCCTCTGCTGCCTTCACTATTTCATCCCTCAAAGCTACCCATTCTTCTTCTACTGTATTTATTTCCCCCATTCCTGTCAGTTGTTCCCTTACGCTCTCCCTCAAACTCTGTACAACCTCTGGTTCTTTCAGTTTATCCAGGTCCCATCTCCTTAAATTTCCACCTTTTTGCAGTTTCTTCAGTTTTAATCTACAGTTCATAACCAATAGATTGTGGTCAGAGTCCACATCTGCCCCTGGAAATGTCTTACAATTTAAAACCTGGTTCCTAAATCTGTGTCTTACCATTATATAGTCTATCTGATACCTTTTAGTATCTCCAGGGTTCTTCCATGTATACAACCTTCTTTCATGATTCTTGAACCAAGTGTTAGCTATGATTAAGTTATGCTCTGTGCAAAATTCTACCAGACGGCTTCCTTTTCATTTCTTAGCCCCAATCCATATTCACCTACTGTTTCCTTCTCCCTTTTCCTACACTCGAATTCCAGTCACCCATGACTATTAAATTTTCATCTCCCTTCACTATTTGAATAATTTCTTTTATCTCCTCATACATTTCATCAATTTCTTCGTCATCTGCAGAGCTAGTTGGCATATAAACTTGTACTACTGTAGTAGGCGTGGGCTTTGTGTCTATCTTGGCCACAACAATGTGTTCACTACGCTGTTTGTAGTAGCTTACACATACTCCTATGTTTTTATTCATTATTAAACCTACTCCTGCATTACCCCTATTTGATTTTGTATTTAAAACCCTGTATTCACCTGAACAAAAGTCTTGTTCCTCCTGCCACCAAACTTCACTAATTCCCACTATATCTAACTTTAACCTATCCATTTCCCTTTTTTCTAACCTACGTGCCCGATTAAGGGATCTGACATTCCATGCTCTGATCCGTAGAATGCCATTTTTCTTTCTCCTGATATGAACGTCCTCCTGAGTAGTCCCCGCCCGTAGACCCGAATGGGGGACTATTTTACCTCCGGAATATTTTACCCAAGAGGACGCCATCATCATTTAATCATACAGTAAAGCTGCATGCCCTAGGGAAAAATTACGGCTGTAGTTTCCCCTTGCTTTCAGCCGTTCACAGTACCAGAACAGCAAGGCTATTTTGGTTAGTGTTACAAGGCCAGATCAGTCAGTCATCCAGATTGTTGCCCCTGAAACTACTGAAAAGGCTACTGCCCCTCTTCAGGAACCAAACGTTTGTCTGGTCTCTCAACAGATACCCCTCCATTGTGGTTGCACCTGCGGTATGGCTATCTGTATCGTTGAGGCACGCAAGCCTCCCCACCAACGCCAAGGTCCGCGGTTCATGGGGGGGGGGGGGGCAAAACTTACTCCAAAATTATTTTGTTATGTAGCTACTTACTGCTGTAAATTGTGCATTTCACTCTGAATATGCTACATATATTTAATTTCTTTTGTGATAAGCTAAGAATTCCACTCAATTCACTCTTGTCACTCACAGATGATGTAAGTAACACTGTACTGTGCTGATGTTATTAAATGAAAGTCTTCCCCTTCACTGAAGGTGTAAGTATGTATGTTGGTGTTCTTCCAGTCTTCAGATATGACATTCTAAAACTGCTTCTTCTGTGAGCTTTCCGACTGCAGAAGACAGAAATTTATTGTTACTCCTGGTTATGTACCTCTTAATTTGGGCCCATATTATCTCTGTTGGGTTGAAATGGTAGCAACAAAGTGGTAGCCTACTGATTGTATACTCATATGTCTTTACCAGCTCATATATGGGGAACTGTGTTTTTTGTAGGGCTATTCATTCCAAAAGCACCACCTTTGTAGGGTTATCTGCCACTTAAATCAACATTATGAAATTGAAGCCAATTAGTCATTCCATTCTTTCTCTTTGTCATGGTAGATCTATTGTAAACTACAGCTGAATGGTAAGGAGCATTATCTAGAACAATTGTTCACAGTATTCCCAGATAATGCATTAGTGATTCTATGAACAACATTATTAACATAATTAGGTTATTTCGTCAGGATCGTCTCCTGTCTGCTCGACTTTAGAAGCACATAACCATTCAAGAGAAAATCTTCTGAGGTTCCTGAATGACAAAGAGTAAGTTTGTCCCCATTGTCCGAAGGAATTGCCAATGTTCCCTTACTTATGTCAACTGGCGAGCCCTGCTTCATAAAGTGACCATAACTGACCCACATCTCATCAAGCCACACCACTTAATTGATGCTGATGCCAAGGATCTGCCTTACAAATTGCCATTGCCATGCAGCTACATCCTCCCTATTCATCAACAACTTACAGTTACAGAAATGTACATAGTAACATCCTAGGTCGTGTAATACTGTATGTGACAGCCATGAAGAAGACATGATTCCTTAAGGGTGACCAGTAACTTCCAAATGTTCAATTTTCCTTTCCACAATACTAATCATAAGCTTGAAGACAAATTGCATTCTCAGCAAATGGAAGTATATTCATAATCCACTTATCCATACCATGTTTTTTACTCAAGAATTTTAACCTTCGATGTTTTTCCACTTTCCTTTTCTTTCTTTAACATTTTCTTGCCAACTTTCTCATTACCATTCTTGTTTATGTTCAGAGCTGCAGCACTTCTATCAATTACATTGCTCACAGATAGCAGAGGCCACCATTAAGTTATTCAGTCTCAAAATAGGCAAGTAACACAAACCATTTATCTTGACTAACCTTGTATGGCAATACCCTAGCTGAGAGATTGAGGTGGAACTTTTCCACTCAACTTTTGATGATTTTCTTTGTGAAACACTGTTCAATACCACACAACAAATAAAAGTAACAACAAATGCAATAATAACTCCCGCAACAGTAAAAATCACAACAAACAAAATCACAGTTTGCAATGATCACACAGAACAGCAAACTGCCTGAAGTTCAAACAATGGAAATGGGAAATTTTTTTGGTCCTGGGGTGAAGGTCTGACAACTCTGCATGCTTCCTGTTGTTACAGGTATTGCAGAATTGGTGGAATACAGTCTGTGCCTTCCTTGTGGGCTCCCCCTTACTACCTCTAAAAAGTTCCTAACCCTGAAGTAATTTTAAACAGATTATAGTCACTAACCCACAGTTCTTAAAAAGGTAATTTGACACTGAAAAATAGAAAAACAGAAAAACTTCACCAATACTGGTCCAGTGTCCAGATCCAAATGAAACATTGGAAATAGGTACCTTACTTTATCAGGTCTAATCTCACATTGTACATCAGTTCACTGATTACTTCTGTGTACAAAAGACAATTCCTTCTTCTGTGCTGCCACACTGTGTGATTATCACCAGAGTTACAGGTTTAATGCATTTATTTTCTCTGTTTGGCAATTTGGCAATGTGAAAAACTTTTCTGGGAGGACTGAGAATAGTTTTATTAATATCCAGTTTTGTCTGACTCTTTAGTTCTGTCTATCATGATCAGTGTGAGGGAAACTGTGAGGCTGACACAACCACTCTTCAGTGCACTTACATAGGCTGAATCAATGCTTTGTTTTCCAAGGGCTGGTACTTCAGATTTGGTAGCCACTGAACTCAATGCTGCTTGGAAATCTATGACTACCAAAGTGTAATTCCTATTTTTTGTTCTTTTCCGTAATTTTGTTCACGATGGAAAACTGTTATATCCACTTCTTAAGATTTTTTCTTTGCCCTATCAGTAGCTTATGTTTGTTCAACATGGTTACTGCTGAGGACAGTGATTATTTTCAACATTAGAAAAAGAAGACAGATACATAGAGACAGGAAAAACGTGTTTTCAACAACTTACTTTTATTATTATATTTCACTCTTTCTGAAGGTTGCATTGAAAATGATGAACTAATTCTTTATAATTTACATATTATACATTACACATCACTGTTTTACATTAATGACAAATTGTTCATAATCGAACCATTAAGACTATGTAACAGAAGAAACTTTAATGACTCAAAACAAATGGATATTCAGCCAAATATTCATAAAAAAAATTTCAAATTCAATGTTAATATATACTACACTGGTCACACCGGGAGAAGGTTTGAGACTGAAAGCAAGGAATGTGTCAATGCCATCAGTTAAATATCAAAAGCCACATTTGTAATGCATAAAACCCGTAACAGGCATTGAAACGAGTCTACACCTTTGTGACATCTGCTCAGTAGTAGATGATGAAACAGTTGTGTCAACAAATTGATCTTTCAATATAATTCTTTTTCTAGTGTTTCTTTGAAATTTGCATACCTTGTGTTCTAAAAGGAAGTGTTCAGGGCTGTTATATATGGCTGACCATCAATTTAAATTTCATTTATCATGTTATATTTCTTCCATCACATTTTAAAAATCAGTTTCTTTATATTTTCACTTTATACCTGAAAACACTATCCCACGAAATCAGATTTGTTACTTTTACTAGTTATCGGCAAATAAACCTACTTCTTGCACAACATGTATTATTAAAAATCTGCTGTAAAAATTATATTTATGGTTATGAAATCATTCATTATTTACACAAAATGTTTGTATATCAAATAATATTATCTACAGAATAAATATCTCAGTTGCCTGCATTGACATTTGTGAAACTCTCTGTACTAATTAACCAAAACATCTTTGTAAACTTTATTTGTTCTGGAAAGAGTTGGGGAGGAAGTATCAGTGAGATGGATTCACAAAGAACAGGCATGGGAGAAGCAAATCAGGAACTTTCCTCAACTGTATTTATGTAACAGGGACTTGTAAAGTTTCAATGATATATGCCACATGTTTATATATTCAAGATTGTTTTGATTTTTGTTATGGTGAAATACATAAAACTGATTCTTAAAAAAGTGTTTCATTTAGAAGATCATCCAACTGAATTATACACAAGAGAATAGAACCTGATTATTGACACGACTGTTCCATGAATGCATTACAAAGAATCAAGACCATCAGAGAAAAAATTCTGTTCATTAAACATGTCAAGACCTTGGCCTCTTGAGAGAACATACCCTGTAAACTAATTAAACAACAAGCTGAGCCATTACCTACAACATCAAGAATTCAAGATGAGTATAATTTTATAACTCCTCTTTATTGCAAAAGTCAACTTAGGCACAGCAGTCTACAACCAATGTGCCCACGACTAACTGCACAAATTCCTTCAGACAGAAACATAATGAAAGCTTGAATTTATATTCTTTAATTATTATTGTGATTATTTGTTGAGACAGGGTTGTTTGAGCATAGTAAAACATATTGGACACCAATTCAACTACTGCATCCTACAGAAAAAGATAGCTTTATACATCTGCTTGATGAGATAGGTGTACATCCCACATAAGAAGATCATTTTAAAAAACCACCACTTCATACTTGTCAGTGGACACACTGATTCAGTCAATTTTGCCTCCTGACAAAATTTCATCCACCTGCTTTCTGTCCTACAACTGAAACATTCAGAGCCTAACCAAAAATCAAATGCCACATTAAAATAAAACAGACATTTAATTGGTTTAATCTATTTATCATAATCCTAATACACACAGGCAGTAAGATGTCACAATGGTAATTTGGGTCTAACTCTCATCATATTTATGTATGCACAGTTGTAAAATTTCGTTATACCATTATGATAAATAACGATTTTTTATTTTCATTTTAGTTACAAATAAGTTTCATGCAGTACGTATTGCTTATAGTGAAACTTTTATGCATTGTTAACCTCCTACTGTAACATTACTGTTCATGTTGTAACTTCTCCAACAGGCCATTTCTTTGGCTCTGTGTCATATGTGCATACGTGTGTGTGTGTGTGTGTGTGTGTGTGTGTGTGTGTGTGTGTGTGTGTGTGTGTGCGGTTTTAATTAATTTAATTATGAATGTGCATACCAATCTGATGATTAACCAGTCAGTTCTTAACTGTTTATGACACTATTTGTACATAAGAAATAGCATTATTAACAGAGGTTGGTTGCTGTTTTTACTTTTCTGGAAGCTCTCTTCTCCTTCATTACATAGGTTCTGTTTCAATATGGAGAGCTCATTACCAAAGATGGCCTTCGAAAGAACTTAATTTTTATCATCCTGTGAATGTCATTTACATAATCAATGACTGCATGTGACAGTTCTGGCATATCATTACTATGGTGGAATTTAACGATGTTCTGACACTCCGAATCGTAAATCACTGTTTAGAAGAACTTCATTAACTGATGTGGAGACCTCATTTACTGGTTCTCTTCAATTCTCTTCACACTACTGTTAGTCATTCCCTTTTCTTTCCGGCTTACAAATGCTGTTAGGAAAAAATGTTTCTCTACGTGTTTCCTTCCGAAACCTCATTTCTCGTATCTCGTCTTCACTGTTCTTATGCAAGACATACGTGGGTGGCTGTAGGATCATTTTGCAGCCTATGACAAACACCACTTCTCTAAACTTTCTTACTAGTTTTATAAGTACTATAGTTTCCTGCCATTATGTACATAGGAGTGACACCACCAGCAGTCGACCAATGGTGTAAATGCCCAGAAGATGATCCCTACGTCGGGCTGACACCGGATGGCGCTATTATAACAATAATAAATGCGATTAAGACTATTCTTGAATTATTGATTTTTCAAATCTTGTAGCTGCAATTTAATCCTTATTTACTTGTACAAGATCTGTTAAAAAATTGCAGACCATTCGTAATTTTGTGCCAATGGTGTGTTGGACTGAAATGCGGTTACGAGCCCTGCACACGTTTGTGTTTAATGAGTAACTGCCGGAAGTTTCATTGTTGTATGGCTGTTAGCTATTGTTCAGTGATGTATTGATTAAAATGTGTCACACAGTTTGCAAATTTTGATTTGGCAGAGCCAGAGGACCAAGAAGTCTGCATTAAATTTTGTGTGAAACTCGAGAAAACATTTACAGAGACACACTAAATATTGCAGGAAGCCTACGGTACAAGCACTTAAGGCATACTCAGTTTACAAATGATTCACATTGTTTAAAAATGGCCAGATGGAAATCAAAGATGTCCCTCATTCAGGACGCTCTTCGACATCTACTGATGAAACTAATGTCAAGAACGTCGTCATGAATTCATACCACAGGGACAAACTGTTAATCGATGATACTGTAGGGATGTGTTGCGACACCTGTTGGGAATTGTGAGAAGGATATGGCCTGAATGTGGTTGGTTGGTTTAAAAGGGGGGGGGGGGAAGAGACCAAACTGCGAGGTCATCGGTCCCTTGTTCCTTGTTCCCAGTAGAACAATTACCCAAAGGAAAGAAGACAAAAAGAAGATGTATGGCACAATAACAGTGGAAAGGAAGAAACAGAAGAATGACAGAAGGACAACGAACACTACAAAGGACAAAACAGGGCAAGAAAACCCCAGAAAGACACAAGAGACTGGGAAGATATTAAAAACAAGAAAACAAATTACAATGGCCGGCGGACCATGAGAATAAAAAAGGAGAAGCCAGCCACTCTGCAACACCTTAATATCTTCTCCATAAAGGTCCTAGGGTGGAGGACACAGAGGGACAAAGGACATGCGTTGAAACTCAGATCAAATGATACAACACACCCTCACGAATAAGGGAAGACTAAAGCTGCTGTTGAGGCACTGTTGCCCAACACTGAAGGTAGGGTACTGGGAAAGTTAAAAGTCTGCCGCAGAGTGGCTAAAAGTGGGCAGTCCAGCAAGAGGAGGATGACTGTCATTTGGGAACCACAGCAACACTGAGTTCAGTCCTCGCAGTGGAGGAGGTAACCATGTGTGAGTCACATACAGCCAATGCGAAGCCAACAAAGGACAACTGATTCCCTGTGAGAAGCCCACAGGAAAGGCTTCCACTCATTCACAGCCCCTTAATAACACACAGTTTGTTTTGCATACTGTTAGGCCACTCCATCTCCCAAAGCCGAAAAACCTTGTGGCTTAAAACAGAATGCAGGTTAGTTTCTGAGATGCCCATCTCCAGAAGCGGTTTCCGCATAGCTTGCTTGGCCAGCCTGTTAGCAAGTTCGTTGCCTTGGATTCCGACATGTCCTGGGGTCCACACAAACACCACTGAATGAGTGGACCGTTCCAGGGCAGAGATGGGCTCCTGGACGTTTGCAACCAAAGATGGCGAGGGTAGCACTTGTTGGTAGCTTCTAAGCTGCTCAGAGAGTCAGAACAGAGAAAAAACGACTCACCAGAACAGGAACAGATGTACTGAAGTGCACGAGATATGGCCACACGCTCTGCAGTGAATACATTGCAGCCAGCGGTCAAGGAATGCTGTTCAATATGGCCTCTGTGGATATAGGCGAAGCCAACATTACCATCAGCCATTCAGCCGTAAGTTTAAATAAATTCAGAGCCCCGGAATGTTCAAGAATCGAGAGGAAATGACAACGGAGAGCGGCGGGGTTAGCAGAGTCCTTGGGCCATGCAAAAGGTTCAGACGAAGCTTTGGCCAATCTGCACACCATGGAGGTGTACGTGAATGGACCTCAAGTGGAAGTGCTAAAGAGAAGAACTTCAGTTCGGAGAGAAGGGATTGCATGCGAATCGCAATCGTGAGCACTGACCTGGGCCACCAATATGGGAGATGAACTGCCGTGAGTGGGAAAAGGAGATGGTAATTCTGATGCTCAGGAGAACTATGAATGTGGGCAACAGAACTGGCGAGAAGTTGTGAACGTCAGAGCTGCAATTGAGGGACTCCGGCGTCCACCAGAACACTGATCACCAGACTCGTTCTAAAACAACCTGTCACTAGGCGAATGCCACAGTCATGCACTGGGTCGAGTAAACACAACACTGAGGGCGCTGCCAAACCATAAATCAGACTCCCATAGTCAAGGCGAGATTGATCAAGGGCTCTGTAGATGCAGCAGCATAGAGCGATCTGCACCCGAGATGGTGTTGCTTAAGCCACTGAGGGCCTTGAGGTGCTGCCAGCACTTCCACTTAAGTTGACGAAGGTGAGGTAGACAAGTCAATCGGGAATCAGAAAACCAGTCCTAAGAACCGATATGTCTCAAATACAGTGAGTGGATCATCATTAAGGTAAAGTTCTGGTTCTGGATGAATGGTATGACGCTGACAGAAGTGCATGACACAAGACTTCGTGGCTGAAAACTGAAAGCCATGGGCTAGAGCCCATGACTGCATCTTGTGATTGGCTCCCTGTAGGCGCCGCTCAGCAACACCAGTACTGGAGGAACAGTATGAAATACAGAAGTCATCGGAATACAGAGAAGGGACACCAACAGCCCTACAGCTAGGCCGTAAATGGCCTCTGAGATACACTCAATATGGAGCCCTGCACAACTCCATTCTCCTGAATACAGGGGGGACTATGGGAGGCACCAACTTAGGCACGGAAAGTACATAGTGACAGGAAGGTTTGGATAAAAATATGAAGCGGGCCCAAGAGATACCACTCGTAGGCAAGGATATGATGTTGCCAAGTTGTGTCGTATGCTTTACGTAAGTCAAAAAAGACAACAACCACATGTTGGCGTCTGGAAAAGGCTGTTAGGATGGCAGAGTCTAGGGACACAAGATTATCAGTGGTACAGCGAGCCTGGCACAAGCCGCCCTGACATGGAGCCAGTAGGCCACGTGACTCCAGGACCAAATCCAACTGCCGACACGCCATACGTTCCAGCATCTTACAGAGAACATTGGTGAGGCCGATGGGCCAATAGCTATCCGCATCAAGCTGATTTTTACTGGGTTTTAGCACCAGAATGATGGTGCTCTCTCGTCATTGCGATGGAAAGACGCCATCAAACCAGAACCGGCTGAAGATGACGAGGAGACATTGCTTGTAGTCAGACGAGAGATGTTTAATCATCTGACTGTGGATCCGATTCAATCCAACCCAGCAGCTGTGTCGGGGCAATGTGCAAGGGCTGAGGGGCTTCCACTCTGTATAGGGGGCGTTATAGGGTTTACTGTGGCATGTAGTGAACGAGAGGACTTTCCTTTGATTGATGGTGTGAAAGGCTGGGGGGTAGTTCTCTGACACACAGGCTCGAGCAAAGTGCTCAGCAAACTGCTCGGCAATCACGTGTGCATTGGTAGAGAGCACATCATTGATGTTAATACCAGGGACACCTGCTAGGGACTGGTACCCAAAAATACGTCTGATCTTCGTCCAGACTTGGGAAGGTGACATTTGGCACCCAATGATCCACACATTGCTCTCCCAACACTCCTGCTTTCGTCGTTTTATAAGCAAGCAAATGCAGGCACAGAGCCACTTAAAGGCTATTAGGTGCTCTAGAGAAGGGTGCCACTTCTGTCACTGTAGAGCTTGCCAACGCTCTTGCCTCGGCGACTTCTGGCGACCACCAAGGGACTGTCTTTCGCCAGGGCACCCTAGAGAACAAGGGATCGCACTTTCCGCCGCAGGAGCGATCGTTGTAGTGACCTGCTCAATCACAACATCGATGGCACCATGTGAGGGAGATTCAACAGTGATAGCAGAGGTGAAAGCTACCCAGTCTGCCTTGTTTGAAGCCCATCTGGGTAGGCGTTTATGGGCATGACACCGGGGGAGTGACAGGAAGATGGGGAAGTGATCACTACCACACAGGTCAACATGTGCTCTCCAGTGGATAGATGGAAGAAGGCCAGGACTGCAGACTGAGAGATCAATGGTCGAATAGATGCCACACTGAAATGTGTGGGGGCGACTTGTATTTAAGAGACAGACGTCGAGTTGGGACAATTCGACATCTCTGCCACGCCCAGTAAACATGGGGCTACCCTACATGGAGTTATGGGCGTTAAAATCTCCCATAAATAGGAAATATCTAGCGAGTTGATCAATCAGTGCAGCCAATACATTCCGGGGTACTGTACCACCTGGAAGGAGATAGACGTTGCAGACAGTTACTTCCTGTGTTGTCCGTATCCTGACAGTCACAGCTCCAAGAGGAGTTTGAAGGGGCACAGGTTCACTACATACCGAGTTCAGGGCATAAACGCAAACTCCACCCGACACTCTATTATATTCACTGTGGTTCTTGTAATATCCCCTGAAGCCACGAAGGGCAGGGGACCACACTGACAGGAACCATGCCTCCTGGGAGGCGATGCAGAAAGCAGGTGTAAAGCTTAACAGTTGTCGTAGCTCAGCCAGATGGTGGAAAAAACCGCCGCAATTCCACTGGAGGATGATGTGTTCATGAGACTGTGAAGGCATGACACACTCATCAGGCAGTATATGCCTCAGGGTCACCTGCTGCCACCGACTTTTTCCTGAACAGGCTATATCCATTGTGTCTGAGGGTCTGGCGAGATCTAGGTCCTACGTGGATGCCAGAATCTTTACCTCATCCTCAGATGCAGATGCAGAGCTTGTAGGCAGAAGTTGGTGTGGGTGCCACCGCAATTCCCTTGGTCTTGGGGGTCTTCTTTCTGGAATTCTCTTGCCAGCCCTTGGGTTTCTCTGGCTGGGACGGATTCACTGATTCTGTCTCTGGGATGGAGGATTATCATGAAGCCCTACAACCATCTGCTTTTGGGAACTTCAGCCAGTGGTAGGTGTCATCTTTCCCACCTGGGAAGGGAGTGACCCAAGGGACAACTTTGTAGTGATAGGAGCCGAAGGAGACTTACGCTTCTCCGGCTGAGAAGTGGGGACTTGTGTCCCTGATGGTTGGAGGACAGTGCTCCTGAGGTAGGTGGTGCAGGATCAACAGTGAGGGAAGTGCCCCCCCACCATCAAAGGGGCAGCTGATGTCTTCCAGCCCTGAGAAGCAACTGGAGCTCTCAGAACTGATGGGGCTACAACCGTTCTCGCAGTGGTGGCATAGAGGAGGCCTTAGCCACAGGATGTATGTGCTCAAAATTCCTCTTAGCCTCAGTGTAGTTCATGGTCTTTTATTCCATGATTTTCCTTTCTCACTGTAAAATCCTGCAGTCTGGTGAGCAAGGGGAATGATGTTCTCTGCAGTTGCCACTGATGGGAGGCAGGACACATGGAGTACTGGGGTGGGATGGACATCCACAATCTCAACAGATGATGCTGGAAGTACAGCAGGAAGGCATACAGCCGAACTTTCAGCACTTAAAGAACTGCACTGGGGGAGGGATATATGGCTTGACATCACAGAAGTAGACCAACACCTTGATCTTCTCAGTTATGGTGTCATCCACGAAGGCCAAGATGAAGGCACTGGTGGCAACCTGATGATCCCTCAGACCTCAATGGATGCACCGGATGAAACGAACACCTCATTGCTTTAAGTTGGCGCATACCCCGCTGTCAGACAGCATAAGAAGGGCCATATTTGAGCTCATATGGTGCGTAATGCTTACAGAAACATCCCTCAGTTTGTCACAAGCAAGTAATGCCCGTGACAGGGCAGAGGATGCTGTTTTTATCAAAACTGACTCTGACCACAGTATGGACAAGCCCTCCACCTCCCCAAACTTGTCCTCTAAATGCTCTACAAAAAACTGAGGCTTCATCAAGACTAAGGAGTCCGCATCAGCTCTTGTACATATGAGGCACCGGCATTCCTCCCTGGTGTGGCCAGGGAGAGTAATGACTTCGGATCAAATTTTCTTGCATTGTACTGAGACTTGAAACACTTAGACTGCTGGCATTTGATCACCAGCAAGTGATGACGTGGTGCACTTCATCGTGCGCCATCTGCCCAGATGCCATGCACTGTGACCAGGGGACCTCCCCATGGGCGCCACCCAGCCACAGCAAAAGCCACCTGGCAGGATGACCATTGCTGGGAGTCCTGACGCTCTAGGGTGATGGGCATCTACTTCTTGGCATATGTGGCCAGTTAAAGGTGCAGGCATCAGCAGAGGGATCCCTGTGTAGTCAGGGGGCTACAACCAACCGAGTACATGGCGATCCACCTAAATAGACTGGCAACTGTGATGTATATGAGGTGCCAAGAATTCCAAAGTCATCATCGGCAAAGAAAACGACACAGCATAGTGGGTGAAGGAAAGTGCACCCAGGAAGGTGTCCCTGCCCAAGAGATGGAGGATGAGCGGGACTGCAATGCCACGACGAGAAAGTGGGCTAAAGATCTCAATGCATGATGGACACGATGCACCATGTAAGGTGCCCTACCCCAGTTGGCTCGCTCTTGGGAAAATTTTGAAAAGCACAGGTCAAACCATACAGGGGACCATCGCATACAGGCCGGAAGGTGATAAGACTCCTTTTAGTCACCTCTTATGACAGGCAGGAATATCTCTGGCCTATTCTAATCCCAGGGGGGCTGAAATGTGGTCAGACAATTCATGGCTCTTGCATCACAATAACGCACCCACACATTCATCCCTGTTGTTTTGTGACTATCCCACAAAAAATCAAAATCACTGTGCTGCCTCATCCTCTGTACTCTCCAGACCTGCCTCCTGTGGATTTTGATTTAATTTCCAAAATAGTAAATCACACAGAGGATAAAGATTTGCAACAATAGGAAACATTGAAGAAAATTTGCAGCAGATGCAACTTAAAGCTATCCAGCAAGATACATATCAACAATGGTCCTGAAAGTGGAAATGTCTTCGCAAGTAGTGTATCAATTGTGGAGGAGAGTATTTCAAAGGAGACTATGCACAATAAGTGAAAGGTCTGCTAGTGGACAAAGTTGTGGAATTTTTTGAACAGGCCTCGTATACAGAGGTTTCTGTTCAACAAGTTTGCTTGTTTCAGCATACAATGCCATTTTCTAATGTGCCTTTGTGGTTTGGAAAAGTGAGTCTTATACACATGTTATTTATGATTTTATTTATCATTTTTATAAATTATATTTTTACTTACATCTAGGTCAAGTTAAAAAATAACAGCAAAGTGCATAGCTACAACACTAGAAGAAAGGATGATCTTCACTACTCTGGATTAAATTTCACTTTGGCACAGAAAAGGGTAGATTATGATCTCACAAAAATCTTTGGTCATTTGCCAAATAGTATTAAAAGTCTGACAGGTAGCCAATCACCAATTAAAAGCAAATTAAAAGAATTTCTGAATGACGAATACTCCAACTCAATGGATGAATTCTTAGATATGAAGTAGTAACTGTATTAAAATAAATAAAAAGTTAAAAATTAATATTTTATGTACAGAAAACTATTTAAAATTACACATTCCACATCATTACGAAATGTCATATCCATTATCTATGGAACAAGGATTAATGTAGGTATGTAGTTGTTGATCAAATGGTTCAAATGGCTCTGAGAACTATGTGACTTAACATCTATGGTCGTCAGTCCCCCAGAACTTAGAACTACTTAAACCTAACTAACCTAAGGACATCACACAACACCTAGTCATCAGGAGGCAGAGAAAATCCCTGACCCTGCCGGGAATCGAACACGGGAACCCGGGCGCGGGAAGCGAGAACGTGAGAAGGCTACCGCACGACCATGGGCTGCTGACAGGTTGTTGATCATATGGCATCTGAGAGCCAACTGTGAGTGGCCTGTCATGAAATAATATTATTATAATCACATAGCTTTTGCAATATGAAACTTAATGTGGTAACTGTTTGACAGATGAGATCCTTAGGTGCTGTATCTTAACATATTTCTCTTCTTTGGTAGTCACGGATGGTATTTCCAATGCATTGATATTAGTTGGTTAAATTTTTTGTCTGTGATTTGATACGATTATTCTTTCTTGTGGTTAAAAATTTAAACACAATTATCTAAGTAGGGCTTGTGTTTCAGGTCAGTTTGATCACTGAGTAAGTTTCCTGAAAGATATAACTGCCATTTGTCGGTACAACAGATTTTGGTTGTGGAATAAAACCTGTTGTGCAGTCAAAAGGCAGTTATATCTTTCAGACAGTTTTTTTATGACTGTTGCTCCATACAAAAGTGAAATCATTCGTTAAGTAAGTTGTTAGGGCTTAAGTTGCTCTGAGCACTATCGGACTTAACATCTAAGGTCATCAGTCCCCTAGAACTTAGAACTACTTAAACTTAACTAACGTAAGGACATCACACACATCCATGCCTGAGGCAGGATTCGAACCTGCAACCGTAGTGGTCATGCGGTTCCAGACTGAAGCGCCTAGAACCGCTCGGCCACACCGGCCGGCGCAAGTTGTTAAGGAAATTTCTCATATATGTGTACATCTCTCATTCTTCCAAAATATTCATAGAATGTCAATAAGATATTTTGTGTAAACTTTGTACAGTGTTTTCAATGTGTTCGGCTTTGTAGTTTTCATGTTTAAGATATAGGTAGAAAGTTGACAGATTGCTTTCACATGCTCTGCTACAGTCTTTCAATCAAATGTCGTTTCATAATGGACAGCTTACAGTTGACCCTGGATGCCAGACAATCATCAACTCCAGTTAGATGTAAGTAAAAATATAATTTATAAAAATAATGTCAATGATAATATGTGTGACGTAAAGAAAATTGAGTATTCACAACAACCACAGGTGCAATTCAAAATGGCAAGGTAAATTTAAAGAGGCAAGCTTGTTGTGCAGAAATCTGTAAATATAAGCAAATAAAGATTATGTTGCTGTTACTGGAATTGACTTCTTATAAAATGTCATATTTTGACTTAGTTCATGCTGCTGACCCTACTGACAAAAACTTTCTCAACAGTATTTCACAAAAAGATCATCTTCCCTCTGGGGATTCCCATTTGTGGTCATGTAAAATTTCCGAATTACTCATTTGTTGATTGCTGCTCACAAACAACAAATATAGCAGTACACCTCGGAAATGCTTCATTGTGTTCCTTTAATATGATCTGATGGGTATCTCAAACACTCAAACAGTGCTCAAAAATGGGTTGCCTTAGTGTCCTGTGCGTGGTCTTGTTTAAAGATGAGCTACACCTTCCTAGAAGTCTCCAACAGCTGAAGTGGACCATTTGTCTTCCCTACAACTGACCTCACAGGCTCATTTCGTTTCATATCACATTGCAATATGAACCTACATTGAAGAGCCAAAGAAACTGGCACATCTATCTAATATCATTTAGGGCCCTTGCTAACAGGCAGGAGTGCTGCAGCATGACGTGGCATGGAGTCAACTAATGTCTGAAATAGTGGGGAGAGAACTGGCACCATAAATCCTGCAGGGCTGTCCATAAATCTCTATAAGTACGAAGGGGGTGGAGATTTCTATGGGCAGCACGTTGCAAGGCATCCACGATGTGCTCAATAAACTATGTCGGGGGAGTTTGGTGGCCAGCAGAAGTGTTCAGGCTCAGAAACATGTTCCTGCACATGTGGGGTCTTGAAACTGTTCGCTCCACAAAAGACCCGTACCCAAAGACTGGAAAGTTCCACAGGACACACCAATATTCAAGAACAGTAGTAGCAGTAATCCACTAAATCGCAGGCCCATATCATGAGTATCAATATGGAGCAGGATTTTGGAACATACATTGTGCTTGAACATTATGAATTACCTCAAAGAAAACAGTCTATTGACAAACAGTCAACATGGATTTAGAAAACATCATTCTTCTGAAAAGCACCTAGCTCTTTATTTGCATGAAGTGTTGAATGCTATTGACGAGGGATTTCAGATTGATTCCGTATTTTTGGATTTCCAGAAGGCTTTTGACACTAAACCACACAAATGGCTTATAGTGAAATTGTGTGCTTATGGAATATCGTCTCAGTTATGTGACTGGATTCGTGATTTCTTATCAGAGAGGTCGCAGTTCGTAGTAATTAACAGAAAGTCATCGAGTAAAACAGAAGTGATTTCTGGCATTCCCCAAAGTTGTGTTACAGGCCCTTTGCTGTTCCTTATCTATATAAACGATTTGGGATACAATCTGAGCAGCTGTGTTTGGTTCTTTGCAGATGACGCTGTCGTTTATCGACTAATAAAGACATCTGAAGATCAAAACAAATTGTAAAATGATTTAGAGAAGATATCTGTATGGTGCAAAAATTGACAGTTGACCATAAATAATGATAAGTGTCAGGTCGTCCATATGAGTGCTAAAAGCAATCGGTTGAACTTCAGTTACACGATAAATCAGTCAAATCTAAAGGCCATAAATTCAACTAAATACCTAGAAATTACAATTATGAACAACTTAAATAGGAAGGAACACACAGAAAACATTGTGGGGAAGGCTATCCAAAGACTGCGTTTTATTGGCAGGACACTTAGAAAATGTAACAGATCTACTAAGGAGACTGCCTATACTATACTTGTCTGTCCTCTTTTAGAATACTGCTGTGTGGTGTGGGATCCTTACCAGATAGGATTGACAGAGAACATCGAAAAAATTCAAAGAATGGCAGCACGTTTTGTATTATCGCAAAATATGGGAGAGAGTGTCACAGAAATGATACAGGATTTGGGCTGGACATCATTAAAAGAAAAGCGTTTTTTGTTGTGACAGAATCTTCTCGCAAAGTTCTAATCACCAACTTTCTCCTCCGAATGCGCAAATATTTTGTTGATACTGACCTACATGGGAAGAAACGATCGCCACGAAAAAGATAAGGGAAATCAGAGCCCGTTTGGAAAGGTATAGGTGTTCGTCCTTTCCACATGCTATACGAGATTGGAACAACAGAGAATTGTGAATGTGGTTCAATGAACACTCTGCCAGGCACTTAAATGTCATTTGTAGAGTATCCACATAGATGTAGATTGTTCTGCTGGAACTGCTCAAGTCTGTAGGAATGCACTATGGACAGGAATGGATGAAAGTGATCAGACAGAAGGCTCACATATGTGTCACCTGTCAGAGTCATATATAGACATAACAGGGGAACCATATTACTCCAACTGCACATGCCCCACACCATTACAGAGCATCCACCAGCTTTAACACTTTCCCCCTGACATGAAAGGTTCACAGATTCACGAGGTTGTCTCCATAACTGTACACATCCATCTGCTCAATACAATTTAAAATGAGACTTGTTTGACCAGGCAACATGTGTCTAGTTGTCAACAGTCCAATGTCAGTGTTGACGCGCCCAGGTGAGACAAAGTGTGTGTCATGCAGTCATCAAGGGTACACGTGAGAACCTCCTGCCCTGAAAGCACATATTGGTGATCGTTCGTCCATGGTTCGCACGCTGACACTTGTTGATGGCCCAGCATTGAAATCTGCAGAAATTTGTGGAAGGTTTCACTTTTGTCATGTTGAGTGATTCTCTTCAGTCGTCGGTCCCTTTCTTGCAGGATCTTTTTCCAGCAGCGGTGATGTCAGAGATATGATGTTTTACCAGATTCCTGATTTTCACAGTATATTCGTGAAATGGTCATATGGGAAAATCACCACTTCATCACTACCTCGGAGATGCTGTGTCCCATCGCTCATGCGCCAACTCTAACACCATGTTCAAACTCACTTAAATCTCAATAAGCTGCCATTGTAGCAGCAGTAGCTAATCTAACAACTGTGCCAGACACTTGCCTTATAGAGGCACTGCCAACCGCAGTGCCATATTATGCCTGTTTACCTATATCTGTATTTGAATACACATGCCTGTATCAGTTTCTTTGGCGCTTCAGTGTACATATGTAATTGATGTTGCTGTGCCATTACTTATATATTTGAACATGATTGTTTTTCCTATTAATCTGAACTAATTTACATTTTTCTATATTTAGAGCAAGCTGTCATTCAACATACCATACAGAAATTCGGTTCAAGTCATGCTGGATCCTTCTACAGTCACTTAAAGATTACAATGCCCTATACATACAGCAACATCAGCAAACAGCTCATCCTATCCACCAAATAGCTTATGCATATCCAGAACACTTGCCTTGGGTAAATCTGATGATACCTTTGTCTTCAATGAACACTCACAATGCAGGACGACTTACATGGTTTTATTAAAATTCTTTTGAGCCACTCACATACTGGACAACTTATTTGGAATGCTAGATCCTTGTTAACAGTCTCGAGTGGGGCACTGTGTCAAACACTTTCCAGAAATCTAGGAACATGAAACCTACCTGTTGCCCATCTTCCATGGTTTGCAGATATTGTGTAAGAAAAGGGCCAACATACGATGCTTTATAAATCTATTGATTTGTTGACAGGAGCTTTTGCCTCTGAAGGATACTTATCATATTTGAATTCTGAACCTGAGGACATCACATACATTCATTGCCCAGGCAGGATTCGAACATGCGACCACAGCAGCAGTGCAGTTCCCGACTGAAGCGTCTAGAACCACTCGGCCACAGCGGCCGGCTCATTTGAAACAAAAAGGTCTCGTAAACATGGGCACTAAAGTGCATACCTGTAGAGCTATAAGTGCCTGTTGTTCTTTACTAGTGTGGAACACAGCTTTTCTATTGAACAAGTACTCACAGCCCTTAAGGTATTTATTTCAGAGCCCATGTTTACTAGACATTTATGCTCTGATTGATCGTTCCTGTCATATCCCTGAATATTGAACATTTCGTGTGGGACACTCTCTATAAGGGAGTCACCTGTAGTTTTTCCCAGATGATGACAAAAATAATGATTCTAAGTAAGGGACGCTCAACATCGTGGTCACCAGCACCCAAACAAGAAGTCAGCATGCCAATCTCATGGGTGGGGGTGAAGACTGTCCCCACATGTGGAGCAGTTTATAATGCATAAGGCCTGACAGTTCACAAAATTTCACCACTCTTGTAACACTGAAATCAGTATCGATGAGGATGGTGGGTGGATGTCCATCGAGGCTGGGGGCCCTGATATCTGTATATAAGATACACATTGCCAAAATGTGCTGAACTGGAAGTGGCACACCACAAACCTCACAGGGTGGTGGATCCTCCAGCTGGTGGAGAAAGCCACGTGTTAAATGGCTATGTCCAGTGCACAGCCTGGTAAGTAGAACCTCCTTCCAGCAGTGAGGCAAATATGAAGACCGCCATGCCTGTGTGGTCAATTTTGGTAGCCGCAATTTGTCTTCTGTAACCTTCAAACATTCAGTCTCCCACTGATGCGTTGCACACCCGTCACAAAATGAGGTGACAGCATGCAACACGATAGGACATTGACAGACACCACCACCCCAACAAGATCCCTTGGCTGCTTTGTTGGTCACGTTGTTTCCCTGTATCCTGATATGGCCAGATACCCACCAACATGGCACTTTCTTGCCATGGTGTTGGAGCTGCTGTAAAGAGTCATGGATGAGCTGAATCAACTGGTCTGCTAGATTCAGTAAGCGAGTTGGAACAGGCAAAAACCTTGTATGATGATATCTGTGAATCCTCTCCAGTGCCATAAAACTCTGCATCATAATTTGTAAATTGTTCCGAAAGACGCACTTTGAAAACCATATTGGGGAATACAGTGAAACAACTGAGGATATTCTCTTGTTAATATCCTTCTGTATGAACAATGACAAAAGTGTGGTACATACTTAAAATTGAAGAAAACAAAGTTGTAAAAATGTAATCTGGAGTACAAATTTTCTTGTACCGGACACCAAGGCACTAATGCATCCCATCGCTGGTCGTGTACTTGGGGATCTGATAGATCCAGATCCTTAAGACAATTAGTGGCACGTATTACAAATGACTTGTTTACATGGGGCTGATTCCTGAACAGCCATCGTAAGTTGGTTTGGACCACTGCAGTAAATGCCAGTGACTGACGTGATGCTGAGATTTTCAGAGCCTGTCAAAAGGATACATCGTTGAATGCAGGGCGGTGGTTCACCAGCCTCTGCAGACAGACACATTGAACTGGGCTGTTCAAAAAGGCTCCAGTCCATATACAAATGTCCAGATGGTGGACAGTATCTAACACATGAGGTAGGAAAGATGGGCTGACCTGTAGATCATGCTCCCATAATATAAACATGACACAACAAATGCCCTATAAATCTGAATGAGATGGGACCTGTCAGCTCCCCATGCTTTCCTGCTAAGCCATTTCACAATATTCAATTACTGAATGTCCTCTGTGTGTAGGTCCTTCATGTTTGGAAGCCAAGTTAATTTCGAGTCAAATAATAAACCCAAAAAGTGCACAGTTTCCTGAAAATGTACAATATTGCAGCAAACCCCCCTCCCCCCCCCCCCCCACTGTGAGCACTGGCCGGTTACAACTTCGACAAGCACAGTTGAAATTGACATATGTAGTCTTCTCTGGTGAAAACCAAAAACCAGTTGCCTGCACCCAGGATTCAGACTCCTGATGATCAACAGTAGCTGCCTCATCATCATTGCAAAATCAGAGGAAAAGTAGAAGATTGTGAAGTCATCCTCAAACACAGAGCATTTGACAGGGCTCCTAACGAGAGAGGAAATGCCGTTGACAGGTATGGTAAATGTGCCACTGAGTATATTGGCTTGGGGGATCCGTTTCTCTTCAACATAGCAGGCAGACAAGGCATCACCAACGCGATATCAAAAGCACCAGTCCAAGAGAAAGGGATTGCATAATAATTGGTAGACAGCCACATAGTACCCATTCATGAAGTTGGCAAACAATTTTGTTCCTCGAAGCAAAAAGCACACAAACCAAATTGTAAGGACACCTGTATCGCCGTATCCAGTAGAATCAAGTTGTCATGGGTGAAATAATAGCACCTGAAACCACACTGGGAGTGGTTCAGGTGACCTCAGGATTCAAGTAGCCAGACGAGGCAGCAGTTGACCATATGATCAAGAGTCTTACACACACAACTGAAATGGGCTACACCCTGGTAACCATTAGGGGTGCTACGATCCTCGCCAGGTATCCATAATGGAATTAATATTGCCTCTTTCCATGCCATGGGATACTGTTCATCAAACATGATCCGACAGAAACAAGAGGAGCTGTCCTTGGCACAGATGACAGAGCATTCCATAATGAACATAATTAGGTCATGGGGCAATGTCTCTGGCAGTGGACAGAGCTGATTCCTACTCCTACATCATGCAAGAAGAAATGGAGCTTCCTCATCTCCACAGTCCTACGGAACCACTGAAATACAGAAGCTTGTCTGGATGACTCAGTGACTAAAAATGTGTTCAGCTAAAACCTGAGCAGTGTATTTACACACGTCCAGCAAGATCCCATTTCTCAACAAGGCCATAAGGCAACACGTACTGCCCTTGCACAAGATCCACCTTATTGATTCCCAAACTTGTGCAGTGGAAGCGGACTGATTTTTGGAAGTCACCAATTCCTTCCAGGAATCTCTCTTCTGTTCTTTTATCACTTGCCTCACATGTGCTCTTGCAGATCTGTCACTTGACACATTCTTCTGGGTGACAGATCTGCAATACAAGCAAGTTAAGCCTGTGGACAATGCTGAAGTATAATCTCTGAAATTGGTTTCCAAATGGATCTGATGACTTATTTTATTTTTGACTCATTCAGCTGCATTTCAACATCAAGAATACCTACTATTATGTCCTCCAGATGGGAGTTTGTGTGGCAGTCAGATGACAGCACATCTTTGCAATCCTGCTGCATGATTTTAATGAAAAATTTAAAACTTCTGATTTCCTTTTTTTGTGCTCATTTGCACACCAGAGTGATTGAATAGAAACCTTCGACCTGCTTAGTAACTTTACATAGGCCTAGATTTTTCTAAGATTCTTGGTAAATGTCTTGCTTGCATTACGTTAGGGTAATTGCAATCACATTTAGTACATTCACAATAGAGGTTACATCATTTTAAAACATTCTACAGTATATTTCAGATTCAGTGATGACTCACATGAGGCAATGTAGAACTTCAGCACCACCTATTTCAGCTTGATATTATCAACAACATCTAACATGATGATTCTTTACTCTCTAATTCTTTGTTTATATTTGCATAATATACCACCATTAAGCTTAAATTCAGTTGCCATCCCACAGTTTTCAGAAAAGACACACATATCTTTGCACTGTACTATGTGTTTCATAGTTCCAGTGGTGTGGTGTTTGGCTGCTGAGCACATGCACACACACTGGAAGCTGCATGCAAGGCTCAGAGATGGTGGAAGGTAGATTTTTACTCCCTGTGTGCTCTGTTTAAAAACTAATACCACATCCTCGAATGTAGAATTACGAGGGTGCATCAAATAAAACAGAAGTTTTGTTTTACTTGTTTTCTTGTAAATAGAGAGTGTCACAATATCCGCTCATTGTTGCTTTCATTTCCCTTGACTGTTCTTCACAACTATAATGTTGTTGTACTGTGTCTTTAATCAGAATTGCAATGTCTGTGTAGGAGTTACTGTCACTTGTTGTGAAATGCATTATAATCAAATGCATTATAATCAAGTCTTCCAACAAAGGGCATAAAACTATGAAAAATTTTGAAGATACTTGCTTCACAGTTCAGTGGCAACACCCTGAACACATTCAAGTGTATGTATGGCACAAATAGTTTTTATGAGGATGAGAAACAATTGAGAATGCAACTCACCAACATCACCCAAGGACCAGAATGACTGAGGAGAATATTCCCATGGTTAGACAGCTTATTGACAACAACCACTTGATAACAGTTTCTGAAACTGCTCCAATGGTTGGCATGGGCTACACTAGTGCTCAGGTGATAATTAGTGACAACGTTTTGGAAAGTGTCTGCAAGAATGGCGTCTCACTTTCTCACAATACGGCACAAATTTTGTCATCTCAAGGTGTACAAATGGCTACTGAAGTGCGACCAAACTGAAGAAATTTTTTGCACCAGATTATGGACCATGGAAGTACCATCACACCCCAGAACAGAAAAAAAGCAACAGAAAATGGCACAAAAAGGGCAAATCTGCACCCAAAAAACCAAAGACGGTCTCTCTGTAGGTAAGGTTCTTAAAAGTATTTTTCGATTTTAAAGGAGTGTTTCTCACTGATTTTCTCCATCAATGCCACACTGCGAACACTGCACACTACTGACATCTTCCAACCAAACAAAATGTGTATACTGTCAGAACAAGCATGCAGTTCTGATCTGGAGCATAATTGTGCTTCGTAACAATGACTGACCCCAGACAACTGCCCAAACTACACAAAAAATTCCAAAATTGTTCTGGACCAGACTAGAACTTCCTCCCTACTGTCCAGATGTATCACCCTCCAATTTTCCTTTGTGTGTGCCCTTAAAGGAAGCAGTCAGAGGACATATTTGATGATGATGGCCATATAGAAGTGTTCGTGCACAACTAGCTGCTTTCATAGCCGTTCATTTTAAAAAATGGTATCAATAAAGTGCCTACTTTCTAGGAAGATTGGGTTTTCTGTTCAGGAGATTATTTGGAACAATTAGTATGTGTATATGAATTTATCTGAAGCTTACATAAACCTATAAAAAAATTACTGTTTATATCTGACTCACCCTCACACGTTGTTATCCTTCTTCCAGCTATTTGATTCATGTTTTTGTTTTTTTATTTTATTTTACAGAAACCTTCAACCTTGGCCTTTCATTCACAAGAAATGAATTCTGTGACCAAGTGAACCTCAATACTTTAAATGTTCACAGCTGTCTCTGCATGAAAAAGCTACAGTTACAAAAAGAGGTCATTCAACATATAATGTTCTGATATTCAGCCTGGCTCAAGTAATAGCAATAAACATATTCATAGCTTTAATTCTGAGTGGTCCTAATGAAAAAGTTGACTTTGTGGCTATGGAGTAAAACATCCATTATTTTGCTTAAAATGTCTTCTGTTTGGAGGTGATATAATGCAGACAGAATGGTGGCAGAAACATAAACAATATGAAAGAATAAATTGAAATGCATGAGGTCTCAGTGTGTTAGACAATGGAATTTCACCATCACTTTTAGGAACCATAAGCATTAGTGTGGCATACAGACATTCAATCAATGAGCATAACAAAAAAAATTAAAAGCAATCATGAAATTTTGTCCAGAATAATAGAGTGCATGTTCTTTTTTAGAAACTTTGAAACATCCCTACATGGCTTGAGGAGCTGGCTCAGCAGCTTGCGTGCAGTGGAAATATCTTAGACCATGTGGCTACAAACAGGCCACATCTTGTCAACAAAGTCAGTATAGAAATGGTGATTAGTGATCATGATGTCGTTATAGCAACTATGATTATGACAGTTAATAAAGCAGTCAAGAAGGCTAGGAGACTATTTCTGCTGGATAGAGCAGATGAGCACTTGTTAACATCTCACTTAGGCAGTGATTGACATCACTTAGTTCCTGTAATATGGATGTCCAGGAATTATGGACAAAGTTTACGCAGATTGTAAATCATGGTCTGGACAGTTTTGTGCCTAGTAATTGGATAATGGATGGAAAAGACCCACATGGTTTAATAACAAAATTCGGACGATGCTAAGGAAGTATAGGACATTGCTTTCTCAGTTCAAAAAGGAATGTAAAAATAATGACAAGCAAAGGTCAGTAGAGATTCATGCATCTGTGAGAAGATCTATAGCATAGTATAACTACTACCATTGTCACATGTTAGCAAAATATTTGCCAGAGAACCTGCGAAAATTCTGGTCTTGTGTACAATTGCTAAGTGGGTCTAAGGCTTCCATTCATTCCCTTATTGATCACTCTTATGTGGCAGTTGGAGATAGCAAAACGAAAGGCAAAGTTTTAAATTTCACTTTCAAGATATCGTTCAGGCAGGAGAATTATACAAACTTACCATCATTTGACAATCAGACAGACTCCTGTTTGGATGACACAGTAATACACTTCCATGGCATAGAGGGACTACTGAAAGATTCGAAAGCAAATAAATCACAAGGTCCAGATGGAAGCCCAGTTTGATTTTACAAAGAGTACTCTATGGCAATGGTCCCTTACCTTGCATGCACTTATGTACCTGTAACCCAGCACAAAGTCCCAAGTGACTGGAAAAAAGCACATGTGACTCTAGTATATATGAAGAGTTAAAAGAATGGACCCATAAAATTTCAGACCAATATCCCTAATTTAGGTTTTCTGCACAATCCTTGAACATATTCTAAGTTCGAATATACAAAGATTTCTTGAGACTCAGATGCTTATTTCCACAAACCAGAATGGTTTTCACTCATGCGGAACTCAGCTTGCCCTTTTCCCATATGATATATTGCAAACAATGGATGGGGCACAATAAGCAGATTCCATATTTCTAGATTTCTGGAAAGCATTTAATGCAGTGCCCACTGCAGGCTGTTAATGGAGGTACGAGCATATGGAGTGAGTTCACATGTATGTGAATGACTCAAAAACTTCTGAAATAATAGAAGCCAGTATATTGCCCTTGATGGAAAGTGTTCATCAGAGACAAGGATATTGTCAGGAGTGTCCAAGGAAAGTGTGACAAGACTACTGCTGTTCGGTATATACATAACTGATTTGGTGGACAGAGTAGACAGCAGTCTACAGTTGTTTGCTGATGATGCCATGGCTCACAGTAAAGTGTTAAAGCTGAGCGACCGTAGGGAGGTGCAAGAAGACATACACAAAAATTTGCAGTTCATGTGATGAATCACAGCTAGCCCTAAATGTGGACAAATCTATTTTAATGTGGGAGGGTAGAAACATAAAACCTGTAATTTTTAGATACCACATTACTAGTGTCTTGCTTAACACAGTTAATTCATTTAAATATCTGGGCACAACATTGAAAAGTGGTGAATGGTCAACTTCTGTTTATTAGGAGATTTTAGGAAAGAGTGGTTCACCTGCAAAGTTAACTGCAGATAGGATGCTGGTGTGACCTATTCTTGAGTACTGTTTGAGTGCTTGGGATATGTACGAGGTCGGATTGAAGGAAGACATCAAAGCATTTCAGAGGTGGGCCTCTAGATTTGTTACTGATAGGTTAGAACACCGCAAAAGTGTTACAGATGTGCTTTGGAAACTCAAACGGGAATCCCTAGAGGGAGGGTGATGTTCTTTTTGAAAAACATTATTGAGAAAATTTAGAGAACTGGCATTTGTACCTGACTGCTGAATGATTCTACTGCTGCCAACATACATTGTGCCTAAGGACCATGGAGATATGGTATGAGAAATTAGGGCTCACACAGAGATATATAGAGAGTCCTTTTTCCCTCACTCCATTTGCAAGTGGAACAGGAAAGGGAATGACTAGTAGTTGTACAGGGTACCTGCTGCCATGCACCGTATGGTGGCTTGCAGAATATCAATGTAGATGTAGATGATTTAGTAAACATGGGGTGTTTGGAGGATTTGTAAATTTTGCATCTAAATTAAGATTCAAATTTGAAGACAATAAGAGACCAGTGCAGTCTTCTACATTGTTTTAACACCATTTCAAATGAGTAACCTGATCACCTCAAGAAATACCATATCCCATGAGGAGACAAGGGCAGAAATTCGAAAAGTCTGCTTCATAGCTGTCACGAATGATGATAAATGTTTTGGAACACACTAATAAGGTCCTTGTTCTGTGGTATGCATTGAATGCACAAAAATTTGAGCTTTTAGGGGGAATTCTTTTTACAAAACAAAATGCCAAAAATGTATCACAATATAGTTCAGAACTAAGCATAATTCTTCAATGAAATTGACAAACTGATAGCTCAGTTCAGACATCCTGAAGTGCCAATTTCTTGAAAGGAAAAAAGCAGGAGTTAAAGTAAAAATAACAGCAGTTAACAGTAACTAACATTTCATTCACTGTTATGTACATCAACTTAATTTAATAATGAGAAATGCAAGTATTACACAAAATATAAAAATATTTTTATTTTATGTTCTCCCTGTTCCAACATTCTGCTCAATGCCACTACAATGAGTGATATTTCTCAAAAAGCAAGTGAATGTAAGCTTTCCACACCCATTTTCTACAAGGTGGAACTTCAAAATATGGATCATAAACAGTAATGGAAATTTCTGAACAGAATAAATGACTAGTAGTTACTGTAAAATATTGAAGCAAGTAATTCAAAAATTGAAGCAGTTTTATTATAAAAAATCATAATTATATTGGGCAACAAAATTAAAACTGTATAAAATATAGTGAAGATACTTCATTTCTGTTACTGACAGCTTGGGAGTTATCAGGTTCGATGAGCAGTGCAATGGAGTATCTGAGACCAGTCTTTAAAAATAACTTCAGTAAAATGGAAATGACACTCAAAACCCCCAAAGATGTAGCATCCATCATAAAATACTTAAAACGTAAGTACTCTAGTGGATATGATAACATATCAGCAAAGTTAATCAAAGAGTGCTCATGTGAGTTGAGTTCTATCTTTAAGTTATCTGTGAAATCAATCTCTTTTCAGAAGAACATTTCCAGACTGGCTAAAATATGCCAAAGTTAAGCCTCTTTACAAGAAGGGGCATAAAAGGATACCATCCTAACTTCACTTTTGACAACTTACTCAAAAATATTTCAAAACGTTGTGTTCAACTGTCTCCTTAGGCACCTGGCTGCAACTAATATATTGTCCAAGTCACAGTTTGGGTTTCTTAATAATTACAATACAGAAAAAGCTATTTACACTTACAGTGAGAATGTTCTTTATTCATTAGACAATAAATTAGAGGCTCCTGGCCTTTTGTGTGACTTTTCAAAAACCTTTGCCCATGTGAACTACAGCATTCTCTTAAGTAAATTAGACTAGTATAGTGTCACTGCCTGTGCTGCAAAATGGTTTGAGTCCTATGAAACTAACAGGAAAAAAAGAGTGTCATTGTAAAATACCTCTGCAGTAGGCAGTCAGTTTTCATCTGACTCTTAATTAATCACATGTGGTGTTCCTTAGGGTTCCACCTTGGGTCCATTGCTTTTTCTTGTGTACATTAATGATCTCTCATCTGTTACATTTACACATGCCAAGTTTGTTTTGTTTGCAGATGATACAAACATTGAAATACGTAGCAAGTCAAGTACAGATTTAGAAATAGTTGCTAAGCAAATTATCACTGACATTAATAAATGGTTTAAAGCTAATTAACTGTCTTTAAACTTTGATAAGACCCACTATATGCAGTTCAGAACCTGTGCGAGATTTCCGTGCAGCACGTCTTTAACATATGAAAATATGCAGATTGGAGAGGTTGACTGTATTAAATTTCTGAGGTTACAACTCTATAATAAACTCTGTTGGGAAGGGCATACCACAGAATTGCTTAAGTGCCTACAAAAAAGTCTGTATTTGCAATGAGAATGATGTCAGACATAGGAGATATAAATATAAAAAAATTGCATACTTTGCTTACTTTTAATCTATTGTGTCATACGAGATCATATTCTGGGGTGACTCATCAAACCGAGCAAATGTTTTTAGCATGCAAAAGTATGTAATAAGAACCATTTTCGATGTAAATTCAAGATCATCAGGTAGAACCCTGTTCAAGAAACTTTGTATTCTAACCACTGCTTTTCAGTATATTTATTCCTTAATGAAATTTGTTGCACGTAATATATCTGTATTTCCAACCAACAGCTCAACAGATACTATCAACACTAGAACTAAGAACAAGCTACATAAAGACCTAAAATCACTTACCTTGGTAAAAAAAGGGGTCTAATATTCAGGAACACACATTTTCAATGAATTGTCAGCAACCATTAAAAACTTGGTTGCAGATGAAGCACAGTTTAAACAGAGCTTGAAAGATTTTTTGAGAGGCAACTCTTTCTACTCTATAGATGAATATCTTAACAGAGACTGTTAGACCAGCTTTAGTAAAAATGTCTGTTGAATTTCAGTTTTGACAGCACTTGGTCACAAAAATCAAGATTAGATATTTTGTGTATGATAAATTTATTGAAAGTACATAACAATCCTTCAGTCTTACAGTGTAATAATTCTGTAAATATTAACAGTTCCAGTTTACTGTAATGTATTTGCCTATTTTGACGATCTCCTGACAAATGATCAAGGTAGCAAGCATTATATTCAAATCAAATGTTTTATGGTTTTTTATGTTATACTTTCTGACCCGCCCCCCCATGAACTGTGGACTTGCCATTGGTGGGGAGGCTTGCGTGCCTCAGTGATACAGACAGCTGAACTGTAGCTGCAACCACAACGAAGGGATATGTGTTGAGAGGCCAGACAAGTGTGTGTTCCTGAAGAGGGGTAGCAGCCTTTTCAGTAGTTGCAGGGGCAATAGTCTGGATGATTGACTGATATGGCCTTGTAGCACTAACCTAAACAGCCTTGCTGTGCTGGTACTGCGAACGGCTGAAAGCAAGGGGAAACTACAGCCGTAATTCTTCCTGAGGGCATGCACCTTCACTGTATGGCTACATGATAATGGCATCCTCTTGGGTAAAATATTTCGGAGGTAAAATAGTCCCCCATTCAGATCTCAGGGCGGGGACTACTCAAGAGGATGTCATTATCAGGAAAAAGAAAACTGGCATTCTACGGATCGGAGTGTGGAATGCCAAATCCCTACCTCGGGCAGGTAGGTTAGAAAATTTAAAAATGGAAATGGGTAGGTTAAAGTCACATATAGTGGGAATTAGTGAAGTTCGGTGGCAGGAGGAACAAGATGTCTGGTCAGGTGAATACAGGGTTATAAATACAAAATCAAATAGGGGTAAAAATGAATAAAAAAATAGGAGTGTGGGTAAGCTACTACAAACAGTGAAATGAACACATTATTGTGGCCAAGATAGACACGAAGGCCACGCCTACCACGGTAGTACAAGTTTAAATGCCAACTAGCTCTGCAGATGACGATGAGATTGATGAAAGGTATGATGAGACAAAAGAAATTATTTGGATAGTGAAGGGAGACAAAAATTTAATAGTCATGGGTGACTGGAATTTTATAGTAGGAAAAGGAAGAGAAGGAAACACAGTACGTGAATATGGATTGGGGGTAAGAAATGAAAGAGGAAGACACCTCATAGAATTTTGCACAGAGCATAACTTATCCATAGTTAACAATTGGTTCAAGAATCATGAAAGAAGGTTGAATACAAGGAAGAGGCCTGGAGATACTGGAAGGTTTCAGACAGATTATATAATTGTAAGGTAGAGATTTAGGAACCAGGTTTTAAATTGTAAGACATTTCCAGGGGCAGATGTGGACTCTGACCACAATCTATAGGTTATGACTGTAGATTACAACTGAAGAAACTGCAAAAAGGTGGGAATTTAAGGAGATGGGACCTGGATAAACCGACTAAACCAGAAAGTTTACAGAGTTTCAAGGAGAGCGTAAGGGAACGGTTGACAGGAATGGGGGAAAGAAACAGTGTAGAAGAATGGGTAGCTTTGAGGGATGAAGTAGTGAAGGCAGCAGAGGATCAAGTAGGTAAAAAGACAAGGGCTAGTAGGAATCTACATCTACATACATACTCCGCAATCCACCATACGGTGCATGGCGGAGGGTACCTCATACCACAACTATCATCTTCTCTCCCTGTTCCACTCCCAAACAGAACGAGGCAAAAATGAATGCCTATATGCCTCTGTACGAGCCCTAATCTCTATTATCTTTGTGGTCTTTCCACAAAATATAAGTTGGCGGCAGTAAAATTGTACTGCAGTCAGCCTCAAATGCTGGTTCTCTAAATTTCCTCAGTAGCGATTCATGAAAAGAATGCCTACTTTCCTCTAGAGACTCCCACCCGAGTTCCTGAAGCATCACCGTAACACTTGCGTGATGATCAAACCTACCAGTAACAAATCTAGCAGCCCGCCTCTGAATTGCTTCTATGTCCTCCCTCAATCCGACCTGATAGGGATCCCAAACTCGAGCAATACTCGAGAGTAGGTTGTATTAGTGTTTTATAAGCAGTCTCCTTTACAGACGAACCACGTCTTCCCAAAATTCTACCAATGAACCGAAGATGACTATCTACCTTCCCCACAACTGCCTTTACATGCTTGCCCCACTTCATATCGCTCTGCAATGTTACGCCCAAATATTTAATCTACGTGACTGTGTCAAGCGCTACACTACTAATGGAGTATTCAAACATTACGGGATTATTTTTCCTATTCATCTGCATCAATTTACATTTATCTATATTTAGAGTTAGCTGCCACTCTTTACACCTATCACAATTCCTGCCCAAGTCATCTACATCCTCCTACAGTCACTCAACGACGACACCTTCCCGTACACCACAGCATCATCAGCAAACAAATGCACATTGCTATCCACCCTATGCAAAAGATCATTTATGTAGATAGAAAACAACAGCAGACCTACCACACTTCCCTGGGGCACTCCAGATGGTACCCTCACCTCCGATGAACACTCACCGTTGAGGAAAACGTACTGGGTTCTATTACTTACGAAGTCTTCAGGCCACTCACATATTTGGGAACCAATCCCATATGCTCATACCTAACTTAGGAGTTGCAGTGGGGCACCGAAACGAATGCTTTCTGGAACTCAAGGAATATGGCATCCCTCTGATACCCTTCATCCATGGTTTGCAAGATATCATGTGAAAAAAGGGCGAGTTGCATTTTGCAGGAGCAATGCTTTCTAAAGCTGTGCTGATGCATGGACAGCAACTTCTCTGTCTCAAGGAAATTCATTATATTCGAACTGAGAATATGTTCGAGAATCCTGCAACAAACCGATGTTAAGGACATTCGTCTGTAATTTTGAGGATCAGTCTTTCTACCCTTCTTATACACGGGTGTTACCTGCGTTTGTTTCCAGTCGCTCGGGACTTTACGTTGGGCAAGACATTCATGCTAAATGCAAGCTAAGTAAGGAGCCAATGCAGTAGAGTACTCTCTGTAAAACCGAATTGGAATCCTATCAGGACCTGGTGATTTACTTATTTTTAACCCATTCAGCTGATTCACAACCCCAGGGATGTCTATCACTATGTCCTCCATACAGGAATCTGTACGAGACTCAAATGTTCGTATGATCCTCCTCCGTGAAAGATTTCTCAAATGCTAAATTTAAAATTTCAGCTTTCGATTTGCAGTCTTCCATTGCCAGGCCAGACTGATCAGTGAGTGACTCGATGGAAGCCTTCGACCCGCTTACCGCTTTTACGTAAGACCAGAATTTCCTTGGGTTTTCAGCAAGATCTTTTGCTAAGGTATGACAGTGGTAGTGGGTGTATGCTTAACGCATCACTGTTTTTACAGCATTACGAATCTCTACAAACTTTTGCCTATCCTCATTCTCCCGATCTTTCTTGTACAGTGAGTGCAACTGTCTTTGCTTCCTGAGCATTCTCCAAATTGTGCTGTTAAGCCACGCTGGGTCTTTTCTGCCCGTAACCCACTTTTTCGGCACATACTTGTCCAATGCGTGATTTACAATATGTTTAAAATTTGACCATAATTCTTCCACGTCCATTGTACCAGAAGTAAATGAAGTCGATTCATTTACTAAGTGGGATGCTAACCACTGCTTATCTGCTCTTTCTAGTAAGAATACTCTCCTAGCCTTCTTGACAGACTTTTTAACTTTCGCAACCATAGTCGTAATGACAACATCATGATCACTAATTCCTGTCTCAACACTGACAGTCGATGAGGTCTGGTCTGTTTGTGGCTACCAGATCTAAACTATTTCCATTACGCATTGGCTGTTGATTTAGCTGCTCAAGACAGTTTTCAGATAAGGTGTTCAAGAGTAATTCACACGACTGCTTGTCTGTACCACCTTGGGTACCAGAAGATGTATTGAATTTAATTGATGAAAGGAGAAAATATAAAAATGCACTAAATGAAGCAGGCAAAAAGGAATACAAACGTCTCAAAAATGAGATCGACAGGAAGTGCAAAATGGCTAAGTAAGGATGGCTAGAGGACAAGTGTAAAGATGTAGAGGCATATAGGGGTAAGATAGATACTGCCTACAGGAAAATTAATGAGACCATGGGAGAAAAGAGTACCATTTGTATGAATATCAAGAGCACAGATGGAAACCCAGTTGTAAGCAAAGAAGGGAAAGCACAAAGGTGGAACGAGTGTATAGAGGGTCTATACAATGGCAATGTACTTGAGGACAATATTATGGAAATGGAAGAGGATGTAGATGAAGATGAAATGGGAGATATGATACTGCCTGAAGAGTTTGAGAGAGCACTGAAAGACCTAAGTCAAAGCAAAGCCTCAAGAGTAGACAACATCCCATTACAACTACTGATAGCCTTGGGAGAGCCAGCCCTCACAAAACTCTACCATCTGGTGAGCAAGACGTACGAGACTGGCGAAATACCCTCAGACTTCAAGAAGAATATAGTAAGTCCAATGCCAAAGAAAGCAGGAGTTGACAGATGTGAAAATTACTGAACTACCAGTTAAATATGTCACAGCTGCAAACTACTAACACGAATTCTTTACAGACGAATGGAAAAGCTGGTAGAAGCTGACCTCAGGGAAGAACAGTTTGGATTTCGTAGAAATGTTGGAACATGTGAGACAATACTGACCCTACAACTTATCTTAGAAGATAGATTAAGGAAAGGCAAACCTATGTTTCTAGCACTTGTGGACTTAGAGAAAGCTTTTGACAATGTTGACTGGAATACTCTCTTCCAAATTCTGAAGGTGGCAGGGGTAAAATACAGGGACTGAAAGGCTATTTACTATTTGTACAGAAACCAGATGGCAGTTATAAGTGTCAAGGGGCATGAAAGAGAAGCATTGCCTGGGATGGGAGTGAGACAGGGTTGTGGCCTCTCCCCGATGTTATTCAATCTGTATATTGAGCAAGCAGTAAAAGAAACAAAATAAAAATTTGGAGTAGGAATTAAAATCCATGGAGAAGAAATAAAAACTCTGAGGTTCACCGATTCTGTCACAGACTGCAAAGGACCTGGAAGAGGAGTTGAATGGAATGGACAATGTCTTGAAAGGAGGATATAAGATGAACATCAACAAAAGCAAAACGAGGATAATGTAATGTAGTCAAATTAAGTCGGTTGATGCTGCGGGAATTAGATGAGAAAATGAGACACTTAAAGTAGTAAAGGAGTTTTGCTGTTTGGGGAGCAAAGTAACTGATTAGGGTCGAAGTAGAGAGGATATAAAATGTAGACTGGCAATGGCAAGGAAAGCATTTCTGAAGAAGAGAAATTTGTTAACATTGAGTATAGATTTAATTGTCAGGAAGTCGTTTCGGAAACTGATTGTATGGAGTGCAGCCACGTATGGAAGTGAAACGTGGATGATAAATAGTTTGGACAAGAAGAGAATAGAAGCTTTCGAAATGTGGTGCTACAGAAGAATGCTGAAGATTAGATGGGTAGATCACATAACTAATGAGGAGGTATTGAATACGATTGGGGAGAAGACGAGTTTGTGGCACAACTTCACTAGAAGAAGGGATCGGTTGGTAGGACATGTTCTGAGGCATCAAGGGATCACTAATTTCGTATTGGAGGGCACCGTGGAGGGTAAAAATCGTAGAGGGAGACCAAGATATGAATACACTAAGCAGATCCAGAAGGATGTAGGTTGCAGTAGGTACTGGGAGATGAAGAAGCTTGCACAGGATACAGTAGCATGGAAAGCTGCTTCAAACCAGTCTCTGGACTGAAGATCGCAACAACAACTTTCTGTCATGTTCCACACCCATGAGAATCATCTCATTTTTTGGTTCTATGGAACAAAAACTGATCTAAACTAATCGTAAGACATAGTTTTCTATACTAAAACATGAACAGAATGCATGAAAATTTACAACCCTTAAAAAGCTGCTTTACTGAAATTAGAAAACATCAAATGCAGATCAAGCCACTGCAGCAGCAACATGAATTTTAGAACACCTAAATGATAACAATGTCATCATACTATGTCTCGTGTTGACATAATTTACAAATAAACATAATCACGAGATATTAGCACATTTAAAGTTAATGAGCATAAAAAAATTCAAGACTGCTTTTTTAGAATTAAAAAAAAAAACTCAAAATCCTGCGAGAATCCTTCAAAGCCACTCATTGGAGAAGCTAAGCGAGTGTGGGACTGTATGTGTGTTGATATAATTGGTAGATATTCTAATACTAAATTATTCAAAGAAAATGCTTCACTAGTTTTAAGAATGGACATCCTACAGAGAAGACAGTACTGACCAGTGAAGCACATACCATGATTGACAAAGAAAAGCCTGAAACTGAACTAAAAGTAATCTACTACATGTCTGATATCTATGATATTGCTCATGTAATCTGTAAGGGGCAGTCAAATAGAAATGAGACAGACAGAAAAAAAGGAAGTAAGCTGTTCATTATTTCAAACGTTGTTACCATAAATGTTAATACATTTTTCCTACTGTGAAGCAAGATGGTCAATGCCTTCACAGAAATAAGTTTTTTGTGGCCTACAGAACAATGATTATACTCATAAATACGGAAAGTGCAAGGGGAGAAATTAGGACTCTATGAAGAATTTGTATGGACTTTCCAGTGAAACTTCAGCAGTGTAGCTGAAAAAACCTCAATAACATGCGGGCCTGGCCACATATTGTTGTTTTGAGCACACTGCAGAAGTTTCAACAGGTCTCACTTACACATCCTCCACACTTGCAATCCCTCCCAAGGTGATTTCCTTATTCTTGAAACCCTGAAGAATGACACCTGTGGCAAGCAATCTTCTTCAGATGAAGAGGTGTACGCCTGGGTACAATTATGGTTCCAGAAGCAACTGCAAACATTTTACCATGAAGGCACTGAGTGTCTTGCCTCACAGTGGGATAAATGTATTAGTAGTTACGATAGTTACTTTTAAAATAATAAATGGTTTACTTAGTTTTCTTCCATGTGTCTCATTTTCATTTGACGGCCTCTTATATCATGTAATTACCTAGACTGTTGCAGTTCCCATGACTAAAAAAGAGGCAGAATGCTGCTTTTAACAATGGAAAGGATAAAAACTTTTCTAAGATGCATTATGAATTCAGAAAGGGTAAATGTGTTGGCAGTGCTTTCAATGAAGAAAAGTTTCCACACAATGGAAACCTACACACACACACACACACACACACACACACACACACACACACACAGACAGACAGAGAGAGAGAGAGAGAGAGAGAGAGAGAGAGAGAGAGAGAAATTGAACATGGCTTTTCAACTTTGCAGTCCAACACCATGATCACTGAACCACAATGCCCTGGCAGTTTTACACTGCTCCTTATTGCTTCTTGAGCTTGAACTGTTCACTGTTTCTATTTTGCCTTTTTTTTCCTTCCTGTTTTCATGCTTGATACTTGTTCAGTTATTAACAGGCTCTGTTACCATTAAATCTGAGGGGGGATGTGATGGGGAGTTCCACTCATACATTGTCACCCAGAAAACAACAAAAAATTTTCTTATCTGTTTGGGCAATTTAAAACAAGAAGAGTGGCTTTCACTTTAAAATCAACAGAACAAGCTTTAACTGTAGCAATTTACATTTAAGAAGTAAAAATTGTATGAATTTATTCTTTTACGATTTTATCAAGTTTCTGAACAAATTTTCTTTTTATACATGATTGTTTCCTTTTACACAATTTTAGAATAAAGGCTAAAGATTTTATGAAGTAGCACTCACACTAATTTCAACTATGATCCACCTCTGTTCACCCCCCCATTGATGGAACAGAATGGCGAAGTCAAGTAGGCAAAATCTGCCATTGAAAGTACAGTAATACTGTTCACTTAAATTAGATAACCTCCTCTTGACCTACACATACTCTTCTTATGGTAGTAGATTTTGTGCTTCGGTGTTTTTTAATTTTTATTTTGTTGTTAGCTTAATGTCTGTGGCACATTGTGAAGGTTGCATGTGAAGCTGATGATTTCTGCAAGAGTGAATCTTCCAGATTTTAAAGGCTAAGCGAAAGGAAAAAAACGACAGTACATATGAGGATGAAACTGCTCTATATGCTAAAGCATCTCAAAGAATTTTCCACATCACATGCCAACTATTACGTTTGGAGTCCAGTACGACTGCATGAAATGAAAATGATGCCTATAGCAAGCACAAGCTGCAGTGTGGTTTGTAGAAGTAAAATATCCAGTTATTGTACAAAGAAATTATCCTAGGTTGTATGGATGTGATTCACCTGGTGTTGAAACAGTTAAGAACTGGGATCATAAGTTTCTAGCAACTGGAACTGATCTGAAAATTCTGGTGGTGAACATCATAGTGTTTTGGAAGAGGCAACAGAGGACATCAGACAAGCACTTCTCAGGAGAGAGAAATTCAACAGGCATTTTGATGTTCCCTGATCGACACTGCATCATGCAGTACACATACATCACCATACGTATTACTATAAAGTGCAAATTCTGTAACCAAGTGACAAACCATGCTGACAATTTTCTATGGATATGCTGAAGCATATTGACATGAATGGCAGCTTTCTAGAAATATGTTTATTCTCGGATGAGGAAATCTTCCATGTATCAGGAATGGTTAATAAACATGATGATCAGATATGGGGCTTGGAACTTCTGCACACTACTACTGAACATGTTTGCAACAGCCCTACACCGAGGATCTGATGATGTCTGACAACATGTTTTCTGAATTGTTCTGCTTGGCAGAAAACATAGTGAATGGGTCAGCATATCTGGATATGTTTGAGCAGTTTATATACAGAACTTGCAAACCAACATCGACTTTCAACAAGATGGAGCTCTGTAACGTTGGTCATTATTTGTTTGGAAGTTCAGAGATTGAAATTCCCCAGTTGCTGGACTGAATGCAGATAACCCATTGCCTGGCCACCAACATTCCCTTAAAATTACCCTGCTTAGATTAGAGAAGGGCCGCATGTATGTGACCAAAAAGGATGATATTCATATGTTAAGATGTGATACTGATGTGATTATAACAGTGACACATGACATGTTACGAAGAACATGGCAAGAAATTGAAAACAAAGTTCATATTCTTCATGCTAACAATTGTCAACATGTAGAGGTGTATTGATGATTATTAAAAAGCTTCTTTGAGATGCTCCAACATATGACACCATTTCATTATCATATCTACTGAAGTTCTTCTTGAGCTTCTAAAATTTTGGAAGTTTGGAAGCGACACCATGGATAGGGACAAACTAACACCCTGCACTGGCATAAATAATATGATAAATACACTACTGGCCATTAAAATTGCTACAGCACGAAGATGATGTGCTACAGACACGAAATTAAACCAACAGGAAGAAGATGTTGTGATAAGCAAATGATTAGCTTTTCAGAGCATTCACACATGGCTGGCGACACCTACAACATGCAGACATGAGGAAAGTTTCCAACCGATTTCACATACACAAACAGCAGTTAACCGGCGTTGCCTGGTGAAACATTGTTGTGATGCCTCGTGTAAGGAGGAGAAATGCCTACCATCACATTTCCAACTTTGATAAAGGTTGGATTGTAGCCTATCGCGAATGCGATTTATCATATCGTGACATTGCTGCTCTCGTTGGTCGAGATCCAGAGGCTGTTAGCAGAATATGGAACCGGTGGGTTCAGGAGGGTAATACGGAATGCTGTGGTGGATCCCAATGGCCTCGTATCACTAGCAGTCTAGATGACAGGCATCTTATCCGCATGGCTGTAATGGATCATGCAGCCACGTCTCGATCCCTGAGTCAACAGATGGGCACAATTGCAAGACAAAAACCATCTGCACGAACAGTTCGATGATGTTTCAGCAGCATGGACTATCAGCTCGGAGACCTTGACTGCGGTTACCCTTGACGCTGCATCACAGACAGGAGCGCCTGTGATGGTGTACTCAACGACGAACCTAGGTGCATGAATGGCAAAACGTAATTTTTTCGAATGAATCCAGGTTTACAGCATCATGATAGTCCAATTCGTGTTTGGCAACATCACGGTGAACGCACATTGGAAGCGTGTATTCATCATCGCCATACTGGTGTATCACCCAGCATGATGGTATGGGGTGCCATTGGTTACATGTCTCGGTCACCTCTTGTTCGCACTGACGCCACTTTGAACAGTGGATGTTACATTTCAGATGTGGTATGACCCGTGGCTCTACCCTTCATTGGATCCCTGCAAAACCCTACATTTCAGCAGGATAATGCAATACCCCATGTTGCAGGTTCTGTATGGGCCTTTCTGGATACAAAGAATGTTACACTTCTGCCCTAGCCAGCACATTCTCCCAGTCTCTCACCAATTGAAAACGTTTGGTCAATGGTGACCGAACAACTGGCTCATCACAATACGCCAGTCACTACTCTTGATGAACTGTGGTATCATGTTGAAGCTGCATGGGCAGCTGTACCTGTACACGCCATCCAAGCTCTGTTTGACTCAATGCCCAGGCATATCAAGGCCGTTATTATGGCCAGAGGTGGTTGTTCTGGGTACTGATTTCTCAGGACCCATGCACCCAAATTGCGTGAAAATATAATCACATGACAGTTCTAGTATAATATATTTGTCCAATGAATACCCGTTTATCAACTGCATTTCTTCTTGGTGTAGCAATTTTAACGGCCAGTAGTGTATTTGTTCAGAAACGTTTTTACGTAAGCTGCTTCAACAGTCAAATATTCTGCTCACGAATAAACAACAAAAGTCTTGATGGAACTAGATAACTAAATTGAAAACAAGATGCAAGGATAAAGAGGAAGAGCAATATGACTGCCTTCTAATGTTACTGCTCTTGCTGAGCTGCTGTTATATCTTCTGGAGCAATCAAATACGGTGGTTTGAAAAGTTTGTGTAACACCCTTTATCTGTTCCCCACAGTGAGTAGAAATGTTCTTATGACATTTGTTAAGGGCATCCACTATTAATTTCACTCCAGCAATTGATAAATTCAACTACCACTACTCGCCTCTTCATCTTACGACCCTTGAAAATTTTGGTAAGAACATTAGTCTCTCATAACAGCGAATTCACCATCCAGCATTTGCAGTTCAGCAAGACATAGAGTTGATGTTTCATATTGGGTCAACATGCTGCTGCTCTTGGCTGTTTATACAAGTGTGAATTGACTTTGTGAGAAAAATAGATGGTGACCATTAATCTTCACAAAAAATCCAAGATGCGATTTTAAGATAAGTAACAGTCACTTACTATGTAATAACTGTAATTGGCATGCACTCTCTCTCTCTCTCTCTCTCTCTCTCTCTCTCTCTCTCTCTCTCTTAGCAACACCAATAATAATAATAATAATAATAATAATAATAATAATAATACTTTAGTTCCCTATGGGAGTTCAATTTTCTGTACATTTTTCATGCTGGTTACGTGTACTGATGCACGTGCACAAAATTTCATTTGAAGTGATAACGTGCATTCTGCTAAATCCTGCTACCTTGGAATCATTCGCAGCTGCCATGTTGTCCTTGAAGAAATTAAATTGAGAACAAAAATTCACTAAAATCATTGAGATTGTAAGAACTAATAGGCTGCTTATCAAGGAAAACATTAACATCTATGGCAAAACAAGTCAAATTTAATAACAGAATTTCACGTTCCACCATGAGAAATATGTGATAGGATATTTCTGGCACTACATCACATAAAATGCAAAGAAGTTAAGGATACTGCAAGGCTGAGAACTGGTTCCTAGAGGCTTTAATTTTTTTAAGTCCTTTGCAAAACCTAAGATGTTCCACATAGAGATTTCTGTGTAGAAATATCTGCTGTTAGCAAATTTAAGAATACACAGAATATCAGCAAAACTGTCAGCAATTATCATTAGAAAGATCAAAAAATATTTGTAACACATACAAAATGTGTGATCAGAATCACAGGATGTTTTCTTTACTTGACAAGCCCATAATTACACCCTCATAGCACACACAACGCATAGAACAAGTGAGCTTTACCTTAAAGTGTTGGCACTCAGTGACTACTGCTCCTGATCATCAATGCAGTGGAAGAGGGAGTTTTCTCCTGGCTGGAACTTGCAGTAATGCAAACAAAATACTCCATCACCATCAGTGAGATGTGAGATTGTGTTTGGAGACATCCTTGCCTCAATCATCACTGATGGTTGTATCAGGAGGCAAATATAGCTGAAGTAACTCCTTAGTTTATATTTGGATTAACAATTATTACAACTAACTGAACTATTGTGAGTATAAAGTGTCTGAAACCAAGTGGAAGTTCCTTGAACAACAGCATGTCAGTATCATCTTTCAATAACAATTTTCTGCTGTTGAACTGATACTTCCATTTAAAAAGTAGCAAAAATGTAACTGCATTGGGTGTAGTGTCTCTTCAATTTTTCTGTAATGAAATAAAACTAACCAGCACAGGAAACAACAAAAATGTATCTGAAAAGCATGTTTCATTCAGTCAAGGTTTCCCCTTGTGGAAGCAGGATCAATTTTCCTATATTTTTAAATACTTTTTCTTTTCTACAGTGCACTCAGAGTGGTTTTTTGCTCCCTATTTCTCCTCCCCCTTTCAATTACATTACTACCTGATGTATTATTTACTCCTATTTTCTTATCTGTCTACTACTTAAGTGATTGAATTAAGATCTTTGTTTTTAAATCAAGGTCAGTACTCTGCACTGTACATGTCCAAGAGCTTTATTTTCATAGCATGTCATACATAACACAATACTTTTAATGTTCCTTCTAATTAATATATAGCAGGACTGTAAAAATATAAAAGTCCCCCTCAGCTGTAACATATGGGGACAGCAACAAAGAACAGAAGCTGACCTCATCATTTATCAAAATAGAGTTCTTAGAAGTTATAGCATTTTCACACATTTTAAAACATTATCAAACACGTGAATGCATGTGTACATCTGAGGCAGTCCCACAAATAGTCTCCCAATTCAGTAAACATATTATTTTGGATCTCATTATTATGCTTAAAAACAGCCACTTCTGAATCCTGCCACATGAATATACATTCTCAGTCAACATCTCGAATTACCTTGATAAACTCAATGGGAAGGCAAACATAAATTAAAATTCTGATTGATATTCAAAGAATGTTTATATAGTTATTTATTTACAGTCATAAATAAATGTCATTTCACAGCACACGTTGATTTTTTGGTTCTCTATCAGCTGAGTCTGCAGATGCAACAAAAAGACTATTTCAAATTTCCATGGTTTCAAACCATCTTAGATAGTAGCCAATACATCATCCACATTTTCCCACTCAAATGTAATTTTATTTACTAAGTAAATAACTATATGGCAGCTTGAAGTCAGAATGAAAGTAAGATAACATCTTTACATTAAGGAAGTGTGGCTTACCTCCTCATCTGCTATATCCAATGGGTCACATTCATGAAGACAGTCATCAAATTCCAAACCCTGCACAAATTGAAGAGCATTAATACGAAAATTAAAATACATTGTTGTGTTTAGAAGCCTAGTTTTTGGTACTATATCCTTAGTCAAAGAAAAAACATGCAATCTCGCTGATGGTTTCATTTAAAATGTTGTGTATTGTCATCATTATACATGGGAAATCAAGATTTTTTTAACACTAACGAATGATTGAAGACAAATTTCAAATTATTGTAGAGACAAAGCTACCCATATAATTATGGTCCCACAAGAACATATTGTGATAGTCTAGCAAAGTGTTTAGCAGTAAGTAACATCTACAAACAAGATACACACATTATGTAACTTAATATCAGCCACTCAATAAGTCCTGCTAATGTCATCATTCTTTTCAATTATATTCCATAGACAAATTTTAGTTGGTTATGCTATCGACACAATAACAATTTACTGTACTTAGCTGTGAGCTAGAATCATTTCTTTATTCATACATTATGAAAACAGGTATTGCTAAATAGGGGGTGAAGTATTGGAACAACCAATTTTTGGTTGGATGCTACTCAAAAGTATTTCCTTTATAAATGTTGAAAATCCATGGATCCCAACTGGGATATTTCAATTCTTAATGAGGAATCTAAATTCACTATTGAGCAACCCATCACAAAAGTTCAACGTAGATTTCTTAAAACATTCAAATTGTGCTTAGTAGCTTCACTGGCGTTACAATACTGCTACAGTACACTATTGGTGTGGGCACTACATGGGCAAACAATGGCTTGATAATTACCGGGGAAAAGAACCCCATGAGAGGAAACAAAAAATCATCACGCGAGTCAATCTACAGAAAACAGAAATAAATCATTACAGAGACAAGCATGGGGATAACTCAGCATGCATCTGGCATGGGCGGCCGTCGGCTTAGCACTAAGGAACAACATTCAACATAATGTGAAAGGCAGGGTCCATGGTAGATGAACTCAGTGTAAGTACTGCCCCACTTGGCTTACAGCTGTCCACAAATTAACATCTCCATCTATGGATCCGCCCATACCCTCCACTGCATGTGTCCTCCATGGTGGCTTACACACTAGTACGAAGTGTTATCCAGGCAAGGGCATCTGCCTCTATCACAACATCCACTAGTGGGAATACTAAATCCTCCTCCCAAGAAAGGCAAGTAAGACTGACAATAGCCAGGCTTTGACCACTATGTCTAGTGCAGAACGAGAGAACCCAGTATTGGATTGAGCTCATAAAACAGGCAATGCAAACAACTCTGATTACAGCAGAAAGGCATGGAGTTGAGGAGCCAACAGGGGTCCACCAGCAGCAGTGGAGGAAAGATAAGTGAGGTGGAGGCACAGGTGAAAGCAGAGGGGGAGGGGGGGGGAGGAGGAGGAGGAGGAGGAGGAGGAGGAGGAGGAGTTGATCAAAATCCATGGGCTCCACATTAGAAGATGCAGGTGCATACTTCACTAGGCCCAAGGCTGTAGGCAATGGGAGAACAGCAGATGGTGTGGAGGGGGGACAATGGGAAAGCACACTGCTGCCAGTAGGAGTCCACACATCAAACAATCTCATGACCAATCTTGTCACCTAGACGACCAGAAGACTGGTGGTCAAGTCACGACAGGGTGCAGGCACAACTGATTGCATGACAGGTCTGCTGTCCCAACTGGCATCCATCACAAACAACTGCCAAATTTTGTGCCCCAGCACAATACCCAGCAGACACCCCTGCCACTGGCTGAAGAACTGGAGCCAAACAGCAGCCCTAAGAAAAAACACAGCATGATACTCTGGGTGCAACAATTACAGAAGCCCCATGGCGTGTGCCCATGTAAACATTCTGCCAGATTGCGTCTGTTGTCTGATGTCACCCGGTATGTAGCCAGAAAGCTTGACAATGCATTGTTGTGGAAAGAGAAATACACTGACTGCTTCATGGGGAACTTAAATGTACGCACAGAGCACTCCATGTCTGAGTTAGATGTCAGGTGAAATGGTGTGGTAGTGAGATACTGAATCCCACCCACTGCAGACACAAAAGACCTCAAACTCCTGCAACACAAATTTCCTACTATTATTGGATACCAGGATCCTGTGGAAACTCTCAATGGCAAAAATAATCAATAATGCCTGAACAGTGGCAATCTAAATTGTGTAGGACAGCTCGGCTATGTTCAGGAAATTGGACAATGCAATGATCATCAACAATCACATTACTGTCCAAAACCAGACACACACAAGTGATGTGCCCCCCGTCCCAGGGGTGCTCTGGTTTGGACAAGAAAGAAAGTGGCACAGTAGCTGATGCAGCCTGGTTCTGTGCACAAGCCCCAGAAATCCACATGAGACATTTGATGTCACTACTAACTGCAGGCCAGGACATCTGCAGGGCACCAGGGGTCATTTACCATACTCACCTAACTGCATGCCCACCAATTAGCAGAAATGACATCCTTGCCACCATCGTCATCCAAAATGAGTCCATTATCTGGGCAATGTTGTCTAAAGAAACTTTGGGCAAAGTTAATGCCCTAGTCTGAATATCAGAATCATGCACTAAGTAGACAATCACAGCCTGAATCAGCAAATCTGTATAAGAGACAGCACATCTGGGACACACAAAACTACACTTAAACAATAGACCCTGAAAATTGGCAATAAAGGCCACATATTACTGCCCAGGGCACTTGTGGTGAAGACCAAAACCAACAAACAGCACCATGGGCTTTGTGGGTACAGAAAAAAACCTGTACCATTGGTGTAGTTTGCTACTGGTGGGGAAAGCTCTTGAAGCAACTCTACATTCTGGTTGATTAGTGATGATGTCATTCTCTGCTGCTTCTTTTGTATTCCTGCCAGTATTGCACAAATGCTGGGTCCATGGTGGCCCAAAATTAACCCTTGGGAAAAGGGAAACAAAAAATAGGGGCATCAAATACATAAGAACGTTCCTCGTCACCATTTTAGTATTTGCACTGGAGTGTTAACACTTCTACATTACACTGTAGGTGTGAACATTTAACAGGCTCAAATGGCCTCAACAATGACTGGGGAATATACCATGTATGAGGAAATGAAAACTCCCCATAAATCAGTCTACAGGAAATGGAAAGTCTGAACCATCGTAGAGATTTGCATGGGGATAACTCAGCATGCAGCTGGCATGGGAGGCTGTCAGCTGATCACTAAACAACACTCAGCATGATGTGCAAGGCAATGTGAACAACAGTTGAACTCAGTTTAAGCACTGGGCTATTCGGCTTACAGCTGCCCACAGGTAAACACCTCTGGCAGTGGATCTACCCAGACTATATGCTGCATGTGACTTCCATGGCAGGTTTCTGCACTGCTCTGTAGCGCCACCCAGGCCAGCTCTTCTGACTTCATCATGTCTGCTGATAGCGATGTTAAACTGGGAAAATAATGAGTTGGAAACATAATTCTACTGTTACAAATTGATTCAAATAATAAATTTTCCAATGTGTGTGCACCCAAATTCGTAAGATATTCCTAGACACAGCTCAGTCTGAAAAAACTCATTGTTAACATACTAGCAGACCATGATGAATAACAAGTGAAAATTAATATAATAAGACTGTATTGTGTGCCCTTCTGTCTAAGGGACTAAATGCTGTGCTACAAACTCCTAGTCAGTCCTTAGGATTTATTGCTTCTTTCACATTTGGATATTATTAGATAACAAGAAATATGTCAAGAAGCACCTGAATGTGCAGTAAAAATGAAAGTGTAGGACTATGTTTAAGCAACTAAGTCAATTCAATTCAAGGCCTGGGGAAGGTATGGTCACACTTGCTTGATCGTAAGTCAATGCTGGTTATAATATTTGTGTAAGTTGATCCTGAACTAAATAATTAAAAACAAAATACAGGGTGTTACAAAAAGGTACGGCCAAACTTTCAGGAAACATTCCTCACACACATAGAAAGAAAATATGTTATGTGGACATGTGTCCGGAAACGCTTACTTTCCATGTTAGAGCTCATTTTATTACTTCTCTTCAAATCACATTAATCATGGAATGGAAACACACAGCAACAGAACGTACCAGCGTGACTTCAAACACCTTGTTACAGGAAATGTTCAAAATGTCCTCCATTAGCGAGGATACATGCATCCACCCTCCGTCGCATGGAATCCCTGATGCGCTGATGCAGCCCTGGAGAATGGCGTATTGTATCACAGCCGTCCACAATACGAGCATGAAGAGTCTCTACATTTGGTTCCGGGGTTGCGTAGACAAGAGCTTTCAAATGCCCCCATAAATGAAAGTCAAGAGGGTTGAGGTCAGGAGAGCATGGAGGCCATGGAATTGGTCCGCCTCTACCAATCCATTGGTCACCGAATCTGTTGTTGAGAAGCGTATGAACACTTCAACTGAAATGTGCAGGAGCTCCATCGTGCATGAACCACATGCTGTGTCGTACTTGTAAAGGCACATGTTTTAGCAGCACAGATAGAGTATCCCGTATGAAATCATGATAACGTGCTCCATTGAGCATAGGTGGAAGAACATGGGGCCCAATCAAGGCATCACCAACAATGCCTGCCCAAACGTTCACAGAAAATCTCTGTTGATGATGTGACTGCACAATTGCGTGCGGATTCTCGTCAGCCCACACATGTTGATTGTGAAAATTTACAATTTGATCACGTTGGAATGAAGCCTCATCTGTAAAGAGAACACTTGCACTGAAATGAGGATTTACACATTGTTGGATGAACAATTCGCAGAAGTGTACCCGTGGAGGCCAATCAGCTGCTGATAGTGCCAACACACGCTGTACATGGTACAGAAACAATTGGTTCTCCCGTAGCACTCTCCATACAGTGACGTGGGTTATCGTCAACTGCACGAAGAATTGCCTCGTCCACTGCAGGTGTCCTCGTCGTTCTAGGTCTTCCCCAGACGCGAGTCATAGGCTGGAATGTTACGTGCTCCCTAAGACGCCGATCAATTGCTTCGAACGTCTTCCTGTCGGGACACCTTCGTTCAGGAAATCTGTCTCGCTACAAACATACCGCGCCACGGATATTGCCCGTGCTAATCCATACATCAAATGGGCATCTGCCAACTTCGCATTTGTAAACATTGCACTGACTGCAAAACCACGTTTGTGATGAACACTAACCTGTTGATGCTACGTACTGATGTGCTTGATGCTAGTACTGTAGAGCAATGAGTCGCATGTCAACACAAGCACCGAAGTCAAGATTACCTTCCTTCGATTGGGCCAACTGGCGGTGAATCAAGGAAGTACAGTACATACTGACGAAACCAAAATGAGCTCTAACATGGAAATTAAGCGTTTCCGGACACATGTCCACATAACATCTTTTCTTTATTTGTGTGTGAGGAATGTTTCCTGAAAGTTTGGCGGTACCTTTTTGTAACATCCTGTATATTCAATGTTTCCCTAAGGCAGCACGCCTAGTCCCTGTCTGAAAATACAAGAGAGCAGGATGTATTCTTTTTAGGGCAGGGTCTATGTCAACTTATGTACACTAAAAGAATTCACACTTGTAATAAATATGAATTTTAGGCACCCATGACAAACATGTAGTACACAAAAGAATTGATATCAAGAAGTCACAGGAAGTATTGTTATACATATAGCTACAACTGCTCAGATTCTACTCCTGACGGCCTGCAAATAACTAAAGATAAGAAAAGTGCAATAACACGATGCTTAATGAACTGTAATGCATCATTCACCTTCTACAATTAGCAAATGACATACTTTTACTCCACATGCAGTATGTAAATATAATGAATGCATGCAGAATTCTCAGCACCTTCTGGTTCCAAATTTGGTTCTTTATCCTCCTTGATAAAGTCAGTTGAAATTTACACGGCTTTGTTCTTATGAATGTCATCATAATTTTAAATGATTCCATTCTTCTGTTCAAAGGAAAATGTAACTAAGTCAATTTGCTGATGCATCATTTACTACCATATACGGACATGATGTCATCCCAATGCTACAACACACATCGGTCTTTGCTGAGAATTAGACAGTTCTTTCACTTTTGTATTGTACGTCATGGAATTTATAGACCTTTAAATTTATGTTCTGACCTGACATCCTGACATCCTGCCTCCAGAAACAGTGTTATCTGTATTCTATCCAGTCATTTTAAAAACTTACTTCAGTGAGTAGTTGGAAAATCTGTCAGTTAGTTAAAACTATGGTCAGGCATGCAAGTTATATGACGTGACCACTTAAGTCTCCTAGTCTTCAATTTCTGGAGAAAAGATAGGTAGTTGTGGCAATTTTTGGGCCTCGGTTCTTCCTTCATGAACATCAATCTTTATCTTGGAGAAGACCAATGTTCTTCACCAAGATGTTACGCTGACAAAGTAACAGTTCTCTTTTGCTGCCTTTGGCACACACTTACTTTTGTCTTAATTTACTGCCAGTTAAACCGTAACTGTATAATATGACAAGGCTGTAGGATTTTTGGAGATAGCGTTCAAAGTCACTATCTTTTTCATATTAAACTGTGTTATGGGTTGCTCAACAACACACACTTTTTACATTCACAATTTGTCTCTTTGGTTTATTTTTAACATTCTTCCAGTCTATCAAAATCAGAACTACTGGTAGGAGCAGTTGTACCATTTATCTACATGTGACACAGCAACATGTACCTCAGCATTAACTGCACTTTTAGGCCTTTGCAGATGCTATATGTTGGAGAAGCTCAGTTGGTTGGTTCCCTCCTATGCAATGCATTATCTGGAATCACCTACATATATCTTGTGAAGAGACCATGAGGATAAAATCAGAGAGATTAGAGCCCACACAGAGGCATACCAACAATCCTCCTCTCCACGAACAATACGAGACTGGAATAGAAGGGAGAACCGATAGAGGTACTGAAGGTACCCTCCGCCACACATTGTCAGGTGGCTTGCAGAGTAGGCATGTGGTTGTGGATGGATGTGGAATGATATAGCATGTACAGATGCAGCATAAAGACACATCACGCAGCACATAGTGATTATACTTTTGGTCATTTCCATGGTCTAAAATTAACTACCTTTGTAACACGCAATAATATATAGGACGTAAAGAGTGCCGGCCAGGGTGGCCGAGCGGTTCTAGGCGCTACAGTTTGGAACCGCGCGACCGCTACGGTCGCAGGTTCGAATCCTGCCTCGGGTATGGATGTGTGTGGTGTCCTTAGGTTAGTTAGGTTTAAGTAGTTCTAAGTTCTAGGGGACTGATGACCTCAGCTGTTAAGTCCCATAGTGCTCAGAGCCATTTGAACGTAAAGAGTAACTGTTTACAATGTATCATAAAAGTGTATGGGAAGTCAGACAAACACACTGAAATATGACACTTGTGGTCTATCAAGACAAGAAAAAGCCTCAAATTGGCCTACAAACACACTAAGCTACAGCGCGTATGCTGCCACAGGAGATTTTGTCTAAAATCGGCCTTTAATATCAAAACCCATTGCTCTTGCACTTTAAAGATGCAAAACTGATGTTCATATTATTCTTAGCACAAAATATTATGAAATAATGGCACACAATTAATGATAAAATTGTTTTGTTTTCTGGTTGCTTTACTATGAAACTGTTGTGCTAGTAAGAGTTAAGTTTACATCTAATTATAAATATAATATGTTTTTGCATAACATTTACAAAACCTTTTTTCCTTTCATTATGCTCACAGGAATTTAAAATTAACTATGTTAATGGAATAGCCATCTAACCTGGACATAGACAAAAATCAGAGGATATTCAAGTCACATGTTGTGTGCATGCTCTGTGGCTTAGGAGGTTTTTGTGAGATAAATTGAGGTTTTGCCGGGTCTTAGTGAGCACAAATTTCCTAACTCAAATTGTTTTATCATTACTTCTCCTATACTGCTCTGGTACATTGTAAACTATTATTGCTTACACCCTGTATCAGTACGAATTCACCACATGTATCTAAAGTCACCAGCTTTTACAGTTTTGAATACATGTGTGGAATACGTTCAAAGTGTACATGGAGAACAAATCTTCAATTTGTGAGTAGTTAATGTCTGAGTGAGTGAAGTAATGTTTCACAACAATGGAGTGAGTCATATACTTTGAGTCAATGGAAGAAACGTGAAAAAAGTACATGCTTCCAGCAGGTATGTAAATGGTTAATTTTTATTTTTCTGTGACAAGCAGAACAGCCATCGGAGTACAATAGTGTTGATTGTTAACTGGCCTGGTAGGGTATATAACAGGCAAAAACATTGCAAGATGCTGAGTGATGACTATGAGGTGCCTTTGTGGGCCTCCATTTGGTTAGCTTATCAAACTATGCAATATCAAAATTTGTGCTGCATTCAGATGCAATAATTACCTGATGCTGGACTGCATGGTAATGAGAGGCAGGTATACTTGCAAGGTTCCAGTCGAAGTCTAACCACCACAAGGAAGAATCACTGTATTGCACAAGCAGCACTCATAGCTGCTTCACATCAGCATCTGCCATCAAAGAACAAATAAAGGACTCCCTAGATCATTCTGTGTCATCTAGCACCACTTGTCAGACTAGCAGCAGCTCGACTATGGTATTACTGCTCTATATGTAGACTGCCAGTAACACCATAACACAAACAGCTGCATTTGGAGGAGTGCTGTGACCAGGAAGCATGGTCTGATGATGAACAGTGTCACATTGTATAAAGCAATGAATTACATTTCTGCACTACCCCGCATGGCTCTCGTTGGTGAGTACGGTGGCAACCTGGGAAGGTCTCAGTCTTCTGATATTTTAGAAAGGCACAATGGTGTTACTCCTGCTGTCAGGGAGCGAGGAGCCAATGGGTATGACGTAAGTAATGGCTGGTAATGACTGAGGGAACTCTGACAGCACAACAGTACGTCACAGAAATACTGTGTCGTGTTAAAACCCAACCTACAGTCTTATGGCGCCATTTTACAAAAGTACAAAGTTTGTCTATACATGTAATGTGCCTCTGGACTGTCTTCATGGGATTGAAGTACTCCTGTGGCGAGCAACATCCTCAGATCTGTCCTAAACACAATGTGTGGGGACCAGCTCAGATGTCAACTCTATCAAGGCCTTGTATACCAAGGACTAGGTTACAACTGTTGTGGGCCAGCTTGCTTCAGGAATGATACAACAGCTTTATGATGTTCAAGTTCTTTCAGGGTTTATAAGCAGAAAAGAAAGCAGAAAAGAAAGCAGAAAAGAAAACAAACAAACAAAAATTCTTGGATTTTTCCCGGATTTCCCTATTAAAGAAGCACTTTTTCCTATGTTCAAATACACTTCTTCCCAGGTGAAAAATACACTTTTTCCATGATAAGTGACAGTATACTTTCACTCAGAACTGTAAAAACATCAATCCTTTGAATGATAACGGTTTTATACACCAGGCAGAACTTCCTGGCATTTCAGAGAACAAAAAAACCCGCAAAAAATATTTTGGAAATATGTGATGTGCAGCAAATTTTATGCTGCATATTTTCATATTTGTATTATGCAAGCGTAAATTCGAATTTCACCAAACACAGCACGTTAGTTTCTGAAGCATTGAAATCAAGATTGAATTGTGCTTTTTTAAAGCCAATCATAGCTTATATCATGTGATCTCACCAGTGAATGACAGCAGATATTCAGATCATACCACATGTGATGTAGTCAGCCAATAGCAGTACACTGTTAAGTAGCATGAACACACAAATAGGAAAAGTTAATGGTTTAAATTAATGTACGTAATGTAGCTACAAGAAAAGCTAAGCTCCCACATATAATATTGGTCTTTTTGCGTGTGTTATATTTTAAGATACATAACACAAATGTGAAAGTAAAATTTTACATAATGACATTAATGTCTGGTCTTCTGGGCTCAAAATTCTTCTAAGTGGCTAGTTCTCAATTGTCAAGTTTTAAATGAGAGTCAACACCCTGTGATTTAAGAAATTCATTGCACATCCTCTCACATAACATAATTCATCTTGCATAAAAAGAAATTTACTTTGAAAGTACAATTTTCAAGGTACCATTCACAATATTTTCCTGTGACCTATTAGAAATAGGTTCTTTTCAGCAGTTTCCAGAAAGAGCCAGAAAACATGCATTACAGTGCACGGGCAACTACAATGACATAGGAAGTTCGCATGTTCGTGTGTGTGTGTGTGTGTGTGTGTGTGTGTGTGTGTGTGTGTTCACTGACATCATAAGAGAAATAGAACATCAGATGATACTTGAGCATCAGAATTTTGTAAACCATACTAAATGCATAATTCTGCTTAAAGTGCACATTCATATGTTCAGATTAAAAATGGAATAGGACGCCTAGCGTGATATTCAGCTTTTCACTGTGGTTTTCAGGATGCAAATTTTCTTTGAGTACCAGTACAGCATTATCTCATGTTTGGTTCTTTATTATGGCATAATGCCATACATGACAGAAGATAAAAATGTACACTCGAAATTCAGTGAACAGTTCAAATGGCTCTAAGAACTATGGACCTTATCATCTAAGGTCATCAGTCAGTGAACAGATGAAACTAGCCAATTGTGTGGAATGAAACACTGATTCCATTCAATTGACTGTCTCTGTGGAAAAGATTAGTAAAAGCCATATTTATTTAACAAGCTGATAAAAATAACTTCATTGTCCTGGAAGGTGATTAATGCTTGACTGCCCAAAACCATGGAAATAAAATCAGAAAAACTGAAACTAATAACATATTGTAGGCTTCCATAATTATGTGAATGTATTTTAATTCACTTGCCAGTTACCAATCAAAGAAACCCATTGTATTTTCATTTGACATGAGAACTGTAAATGAGAAGAAAACAGCAAAATCACTAAATGTAAACAGGGCTCATGTGGAGACTAAACCTCTCCCCACTACGACCCAGACTGCTCTACGCATGCACAAATCTGGCAGCTTGGGCGTGCCAGAAAAATTTTTCTAGGTAGCATCTGGCCACTTGTTACTACTGATGATACATGAACTGTCCCTCTTCAAGTAGCCAGCTGTAAGAAAAGGTACCGCCCATAAGCAATGTAACTGTGAATGCATGTGAGCCTCCTAGCAAATGCTCAAATGAAATTAATGTAAACAGTTGTGATGCCACGCTCATTGGCAGCAGTTTACTGTTATGTAGTATTTCATAGTCTTCATCCTGAAACCTTTGACACATTTTGCTGTTTATTGGTTCTCACCAGTTAAAATTACAAACATTTAACTGAGTACTAAAACAATGAAAAATTCCAAGAATTCTAAAACATTACCAGGTTTTGCCCAGATTTCATAGTTGCCCCAGAGCATATACACCCTGTCTGTAAATTTGACTCAATTCTGTAAGCACCTAAACACAACACATACCCTCACAAGCCATGTAGTTTCATTTTGTTTACTCCTCCCCTAATGTATACTTAACTTTTTTGATAGGGAATGTGTATGAGAACACGTACAACTCTTACAGGCTGTAACTACAATTTGCCACTTAGAAAGGCACCTACTACCACGTCCACGAGCTAGGAGATACATTGTGCATGCTAGTCAGAGAGTCACAATTGAATCAACAATCTGTAATAATGTGTACACCGTGACTCTCATGAACTTCTGAAAATGCTGCTAAAATGCAATATAATGGTAATAAAGACAGTGCAGTCAACAAGGGATATGTTTACAATACCTGATTTTAACAGTAATTCATTTAAGATACACTGAAGAGCCAAAGAAACTGGTACATATGCCTAATATCATGTAGGGCCCCTGCGAACTCGCAGAAATGCTGCAACACATCATTGCATGGACTAGACCAATGTTTGAAGTAGTGCTGGAGGGAATGCACACCATGAATCCTACAGCGCTATCCATAAATCCATAAGAGTACGAGGAGGTGGAGATCTCTTCTGAACAGCATTCTGGGAGGCATCCCATATCACTACAACTGCACACACCATTACAGAGCCTCCACCAGCTTGAACAGTCCCCTGCTGACATGCAGAGTCCATAGATTCATGAGGTTGTCTCCATACCCATACACATCCATATGTTCGATACAATTTGAAACAAGATCCATCTGACCAGACAACATGTTTCATCAACAGTCCAATTACGGTGCTGAGAGGCCCAGGCGAGGTGTAAAGCTTTATGTCGTGTAGTCACCAAGGGTACATAAAAGGGCCCTCAGCTCCAAAATCCAATATCAATTATGTTTCATTTAATGGTTCGCACTTGTTGATGGCCCAGCACTGAAATCTGCTGCAATTTGCAGAAGGGTTGCACTTCTGTCATGCGGAACGATTCTCTTCAGTCTTCGTTTGTCCCATTCTTGAAGGATCTTTTTCTGGCCTCAGTGGCATTTGAGATTTGATCTTTTACCAGACACCTGATATTCACAGTACACTTGTGAAATGGTCATACAGGAAAATCCCCAGTTCATTGCTACCTCCGAGATGCCATGTCTCATTGCTCATGCACTGACTGTAATGTTCAAACTCACTCAGTTCTTGACAGCCTTCCATTGTAGCAGCAGTAACTGAACTAACAACTGCACCAGACACTTGATGTCTCATATAGGTGCTGGCAACTGCAGCTCTGTATTCTGCCTGTTTACAAATCTCTTTATTTGAATATGCATGCCTATACCACTTTCCTTGGCACTTCAGTGTAGTTTGATGAAGTGAAAGAGGCCTTTACGTGTTGAAACTCCACACAGGATATTATGCAGAAGTCACTTATAATCTAAGTAATGGACATTGTAGTATTTTGGCAGACGTAAGAACAAACTTAATACCAAATCAAAGGACAACTTCTTATATACTGACAATCAACATTTAGTATCACAACATTCTTAGTTTGATTAACTATGGGCTGTTAGTGTGAATGTTGTATGTAAGATTACACCTGAAATTCAAATAAAAATGCTTTAATGGTGCACAATAGATTTATTGTTCTAACAGAACATAGAGTTGGAAGGAGTTTCTTGATTTGCCTATTTTGAGAAGATACAACATACATTCTTCAAAAGACTTATTTCAAGTAGTAGAAAATCAAATCCTAAACACCGAAATGAACTTTCTGGCTTTCAGTTACATGACACTATGATGCAGTCTAGGGACATTGTAACAGAGAAAAGTGGGACTGTCCCACTTATTATTGCAGAACCCTCCAATGCTAATATTTTCTCTTGTTTAATGACCACTTTTCCTTCAAAGTCCAAGTACTATGTTGGCACAAAACTATCAAATTCCCGTTTATGTAGTATTTTACTAAAATTTTATTATTTACATTATAATCTACTGATTACTTGTTAACAATAGTGGTGTGGTTGCAATATAAACATTTCCTCTAAAAAAAAAAAAGTTTTGCAACTAACTATACGGGTAAAATGCATGCTAATCACATGTAAAAAATGACCAGGAAGACAATTCAGTCCCTATTCTATTAAAGGGACATAGCCAAAATCTATAATCTGTTGGGCTGATCTCCACTACTACATTGTTCCACACCATGGATGTATTGTTTTGCCAAGTGACACACAAATCAATCAGACAGCTCAGATTAATAGAGTTTGAGCATGAAGACATTCCAGATATATTATGAATGGTCTCTTAACATGTTACTGTTCACCATCCTTGACACCACTGACACTGTGTCAGGAATCACACCGAATCATTGAATCAGTAAGGTCTGTTGTTCATTTCCTAACCTGTTTATTAAGTAAGAATTAGGCTGCACAAAAGTGCAAATGCATTAAAACTGAGAAACTCTTGAGACGCAGAAACACTTCATTGCCATCTTCAAGAACAAAATCTAATATCATTAATAGCTGCGTATGGCTCTATGCCCAGGACCTATGTTCCTATAATACTGTCAAAGGTGAAGGGTTCAGGAACATATGTCAGGACTTTTCAGGTATATGTGAAAAGTATGCAAAATCTCTCTGCATAAATGTTAATGTCCTTCTTCATATGTCAACAATATAACAATATTTCTGAGGAAACTAAAAAAAATCAAAGCAGGAAACCAAAAGTAGCTTGGCAACCAATGCATGTGCCTCTGAAATGGATTAATGGTCTGACGAATACACTAAAACTGAATACGTTACCATTACTGGTCACTATGACTCCTGAAATCCAGATTAAATCATATTTTATGCATGTTGGAATTTCTTTTTGAAGATGCTAAATCTGGTGTTAATACTCAAAGAAAAATTTTATCTTAATTACAAAGTTATGGCATTTCTGGCACTTTTTTAGAAGGTGGAATATTTGTAATAGACCACACAGCTAATATCAAGTCAGCACTTCCGCCGTTTAAGCGGCTTTTCTGTATACCACACTGCATTGCAACAATGCTGAGATACATGTTAGCTGAAGAGAAATTTATCAAACAATTTGTGTCACAAACACTCACACTAATAACTTCAAGGAATATCATGAATTACTTAAAAAAACTAGTTTAAGAAAACTTGTCACCAAAACATTAAAGTCCATAATGGATATCAGTTTGAATACTATTGTTGATATAACAGAGTCTGTGCCAAATGTCATGGAGGAGTTCATAGTCACATTATCAGTATGGAATCAAATGCATCAATTAGAAGGCTGGAACAGAGGCTTACTATGGCTTTGATTCATTTCCTCTCGAAGCTTTAATGCATCACTCATAAGCTTCAAACAGACAAGCATCCAACATTCCCTTTTTTGGTAATGTACTACAATACGATTTACCACTTGTCTGTTCCAGAAACTACATCAACAACATACTTGGAACTAGAGATACTGGTATGGATTCCTTCTACTTCCTTGTTAACAAGCATTTATTGCCACCAAAGGAGACTACTGTTAAGGTCTTATTTTATACTGCAGACAGAAATCACAGCACTTAAGCAAAGGACAGAATCTCTTCTGAAAGAGAAAATAAAGATTTGTAACAAATATCTTTTCAAAGCATATTTTGTCCTAACATTCGAAATCTGAATAATCTAAAGCCAGAAGAAAGACAGGAAGTGCATAGTACAGTGTGCAGAACGTATGGTGCATAAAAGGATGGTAAGTCACAGTTGTGCTGTCAGTGTAACACAATAGTGTGTGTGTGTGTGTGTGTGTGTGTGTGTGTGTGTTTCAGTTCCAGTCAAGGAAGGTGGTCTTTGCCCTATGGAACAAAAGAAAAGTTGAGGTGGCAATGGGGTAGATAACATACATGTAGATGATTCTTGCAAGTGGACAAGCAATATAAAAGATGAAATTGCACATTTCTTAGCTAGTTACTCTGAAAATGACGATCCAGCAGAGCTGCTGGCATAAAGCAGTGTACATGAAAAACAGTTTCCAAGACTCTTCAGATTAGCTCAATCTATGCTAATAATACCTGCAGCAAATGCATTTAAGGAAAGAAATTTTAGGTGAGTAGGGCTGATTATCAATGAGAAAAGATCACTAATCAGTCCACAAAATGTTAGTAGCTTGCTGATTCTGCATAACTTCTATTTGCTAAGGTTTACTTTGCAGAAATGGTAATTTCGAAGATTATTTTGTTTATATGTTGCAGTTCTTGTTTATGCACAAAAGTCTGTGGTGCCTACTCTTTTATTCTGTTTCTTAGTTTCTAGGGACAGAAGAATGATTCTAACAGCCAGGTGGATCCACTCAACAAATAGTGATATTTATTTTACAGTGCAGTAAACTGCTATTCAGAAATTGGTTTATCAGCATATTACTTTCTGCAATTCAATTTCAATACATCTGTAGTTCAAAATGTTGTGGTTTTATTTGTCTTAAGATCTGCACTAAACCGTAACCTTTCACCAGGAGAAATAATACGAATAGCTGAACATCAAAATAAGATGCTACACTTCCAGTTCTCATTACAGTACTGAATACCAGGAACAGATTTTCATTGGTGATCCATTTCATCAACTGACATCTTAGATTATAGCATTTTATGTATTCACTTTATGAGCAAAAATCATGAAAACAAGAGCTTTGACTACAACGCCAACCTAGACTGAAGAAATGTGAAAACATGGTGAAAAGCATATTTCCTTGTAATTTCAGTCTGTTGCAGTAGCTATATATAAGAATGTTTGTGCCACTAACAGCAATTGCAGAATATATTTACTGTGCATACATTCTTTTAATTATGAGTCTCAATTTTCAAACAGCACAAATCAAACATATGTTAAAGGCACTGTATTCACGTTAGGAGGAGTCCCTGATAATCACAGTTATTGTAGTAATGATTTGACTAATAGCAGGAATCACACAGCACAAAATGTGAATCAGTCATTCTCTCCTCGTATATCTTAAGACATTGCAAAGAGATGCAAGGTGCACCGCAACACAGGCAGAGGGCTCGGCAGCACCGTACGATGAGCACACAGCGCAGTAAGGTGGTAAGTCGATAGGCTGGTGAACTGACCTGTCAGCTTCTTTGCTCTGACTAGGCCCACAGCCCGTACGGGCCGGCAGCGATACACGGGATAGATGGGCTGAAGCCAGCACAGTGCATGTCTCTAGTTTTGGACACAAAATCAATAGCCCAGTTGCTTAAAATACATTAGTACATGACAGCACTCATATTTCCTGTAAAAGGGGAACACTGACTTGATATTACAGTAACACAGGAAAGACATATAGTAAGCCGAGTTGATGAAAGCATATGAACTGTTATTAGTACCATCAATTCTGGCGTTATAAAGATTTGATTCTTGAAATGAAATGAGTTTTACCATGCACAAAAAAATGTACACTCACAAATGTAAAGCAGTCTCTGGGGAAAAGAGAATACTCCAAGAAAAAATGGCTCACTGAGATTGGTTGGGACAGTTGTGGAACATAGTATAAAAGTGAGGCACGTTTACATGTGCAGAAATCAGACTAAGAGAAAAAGAAACATTCTAAGTGGAAAACAGCATTCTGGTAAAATACGCGAGATGAACTGCAAAAGAAATTTTAAAAGATCATACAGGAACACAGCTGTAGTGTGTATCTTGCAATGTTCTTCAGTTGATCATCTTAGCAAAAATGAAGCAATTACTTAATTCAACAGATCATTCTCAAACCCTTTGGCTGTAGTGGAATGCCACAGTATTCTAGATGCACTATGCCCTAACAGCAGCTGAGTGTTACTCAGCACCAATGGAAGTATGGTGTGATTAACTGCTGTAGTAGTATTGAATCATACAGTTTTTAAGTGCACAATTTGATAACTCCATTAACAAACAAATATTTGATTCTGATGGAGTTGGTACAAGTAACAAGTGCATGGTAACGTTTGGGCAGCATCAACAATTTGACACATTTTATATTCTTACATGGTAAGTATACCCTTATGTCTGTTCATAGATTTTCAGTGTTAAATGTTAAAATTTCTGTGCACATCTGCAGCAATAGTTGATCACACAAGCTGAAACTGCAAATTTAAGCTGTATACAGAATACTGAGGGGTACTCGCAACACACCAGAATGACTCAAGAGTGAAAATTTCCGCTGACAAAAGATTTCTGTATGCTTTACTTCATTTTAGTTGTAATGGTAGTGTCAATCACATCCAGTCTGTCCCTGATTCCCATTTAGAGCACTGAGAAGCAGGTATGTTTATATTTGAATTGACCAGAGGTTGTTAGCGTGCCATTTCCTTTAAATAATTTCTTATAAGGACAGCAAGCCATCTCCTTACAATAGCCAGAGAAATGCCAATTTATGCTTAGCTCACAGTTATTAATATTTGTATATTAGAATGTATGTTAGTTAGACTGGTATTTTTTTAGAATACAAAATATTACTTGAAATTAGTGTCAAAATATTCCACAAGATGTTTATTATTATCATTTTTTTTGGGGGGGGGGGTCGGGAGGTAATCATGGAGCAGCTAGCACTAGGTTTAGTAATTTTCAATAAGTCAAATGCTCAATAGAAAATCTTGGTGCTTCATATGTTGCAAGTAATCAATAAACAGTTTAATTTTCAAAGAGGAGACTGCTTTATGTAGTCAGTTCTTGGAATGAGTTGTACCACAGTCTTTCTAAATTAAATGGATAACAACAGCTAGACTGCAGTTTTAGAGAGAGAGAGAGAGAGAGAGAGAGAGAGAGAGAGAGAGAGAGATTTTACTTGATTTAATGAAGACCCAGAATATTACCTTGAAACTTTATTTTTGACTACAATTAAGTTGAATTATCATATAATTATCTCAACAGAATTAGTGACAAATTAAATAATAGACAGTTTATGTTGTTCTGAGGACTGCACCTAGCTAGAAACTGGTACAGTTCAGTATACACTAAAAAAGATGCTACCTGCATGCTGCCCTTGCCATTTCATTAGTTCAAATTTTAAAAAATTATGATGTGGTTTTCTACCTACCATCTGCAATAAGATAACAAGGTTTCATGTACATTACTACAGCTTTAAATGTGTCTCCACTAAGAGCCATGGCTTCTTTACCAACAGCACAGGTAAAAATGAGCAATATCAGCACTGATCAGTGTAATGCCTCCATATCTCAGTTTCATGGTGAGACACTAGACACTCTCACCAAATGGCTGACACTGCTTCACCTGTCACAAAATTTTGTTACTGACCACAAAGCTCATTCCATACCAATGTCACACTGGGACACATCATTAGCCACGTAAAAGAAGCCAAACAAGCAGCGGAGCGCAAACAATGCATGAGGACAACACCAGTGTCATACTGGGACACCTCATTGGCCATTTTAAAAGAAGCCAAACAACTAGCAGAGTACAAACACCGCCTGAGGAACTGAAGAGCCTGCACACAATCTGCAGCCCAGACACATTTACCATCCTTCTGGAGAAGCCAGTTACGAGGATGGCAGATGTGCACAGCCTGGGGATTGAACTTAGTGTAATACAAAATGTTGCCCAAAAAATACTCTAGTTCCTTCTGGTTCTTTGGTGCTGACAGGTTGGTGGCGGCTTTGATATGTCCATCTGTAGTGAGGCGGGCATTTTTGCTTAGCACACATCCCAAAAAATGAAACTTTAGGGGAGAAAAAATTGCACTTTTCTAGCTTGCAACAAAGGCCACTCTTCAGAAGGCATTGGAAAACTGACTGTAGGTTTTGTTAAGTGCTTCTTGCGCAGAGCCCATAAGCCAGTGTAATTGAGGTTGTTTACCATCAGGAAATGTCATGACTCAACTGCTCCAAAAATTATTGACAAATTCTTGACACAGGCAAGATCCCAAAAGGCCAGCAACTACAGTGGTAAAACCCAAATGGGATGTCAAGTATCAGAAAGTCTGAGAAGCTGCATTCAACGGCAAAAGCAGGTGTGGGTTGTGCAAGTCAATGTGTGAAAAACACTGGTCCCCTTACAACTTTGCTAACAACTCCTCCAGCCACAGAATTGGATATAAATCTGTGACAAATTGAACACTGACTGAGTGTTTAAAACCACTGCAACGGTGGACAGCATCATCAGGTTTCTGAATCACCACCAAAAGGATGACTGCCGGGTGTCATGACGCACCACGAAGGTTGGTAGTTGTTTTTTGTGTATGTCTGTCAAGAGCAACTAGCCCATCACACATATCAGTTGGACCCATTCTGATGGCAGAACTGGATGACATTCAATGATAACTGCAATACCAACCATTTTGATGAATATGATACCACATCACCTAGTTTACAAAGAGTTATATAGATGAATGAGCATATGTTGTAACATTATTGGTTTTCTGTATTGATTACATCGAGTCCTCTGACAACATTCTCAGCCTAAAAATAAGATGAAATATAGTTAATTTAACATATCTGGTCACTAAGGGAAATATGTGAAAACCAATTCAAAGAAAATTCAGTCATTATTTACAAAATTCATGTGTAGAAAACTAATAGTACTTAGCATTCTACCAATTTTATCAATGTAGGATTCATGTTAGTAACAAAAAAATATCTCTATCTCCAAAATTATATATGCAAGTATTATTGTGTATGTATCGTTGATGCAATTTGGTCATGATGATATATTTTGGCATCTTAACTGTTTCATCTAACCCCCCTCCCCCCTCTCATGAACCATGGACTTTGCCACTGGCGGGGAGGCTTGTGTGCCTCGGCGATACTGATAGCCGTACCGTAGGTGAAACTACAATGCAGGGGTATCTGTTGAGAGGCCAGACAAATGTGTAGTTCCTGAAGAGGGGCAGCAGCCTTTTCAGTAGTTGCAGGGGCAATAGTCTGGATGATTGACTGATCTGGCCTTGTAACACTAACCAAAACAGGCCTTGTGGCGCTGGTACTGCGAACAGCTGAAAGCAAGGGGAAACTACAGCTGTAATTTTCCCGAGGGCATGCAGCTTTACTGGATGGTTAAATGATGATGGCATCCTCTTGAGTAAAATATTCCAGAGGTAAAACATTCCCCCATTCAGATCTCCGGGCGAGGACTGCTCATGGCGACGTCGTTATCAGGAGAAAGAAAACTGGCATTCTACATATCGGAGCGTGGAACGTCAGATCCCTTGATCAGGCAGGTAGGTTAGAAAATTTAAAAATGGAAATGGATAGGTTAAAGTTAGATATAGTGGGAGTCTTATAAATACAAAATCAAATTGGGGTAATGCAGAAGCAGGTTTAATAATGAATTAAAAAATAGGCGTGCGGGTAAGCTACAATAAGCAGCATAATGAACACATTATTGTGGCCAAGATAGACATGAAGCCCATGCCTACACCAGTAGTACAAGTTTATATGCCAACTAGTTCCTCAGGTGGCGAAGAAATTGGTGAAAAGTATGATGAGATGAAAGAAATTATTCAGATAGTGAACATAGATGAAAATTCAAGTCATGGATGACTGGAATTCAATAGTAGGAAAAGGAGAAGGAAGTGTAGCAGTTGAATATGGAATGGGGGTAAGGAATGAAAGAGGAAGCCCCCTGGTAGAATTTTGCACAGAACACAACTTATTCATAGCTAACACTTGGTTCAAGAATCGTGATAGAGGCCTGGAGATATTGGAAGGTTTCAGACATATTAGATAATTGTAAGGCAGAGATTTAGGAACAAGGTTTTAAATTGTAAGACATTTCCAGGGGCAGATGTGGACTCTGACCACAATCAATAGGTTATCAATTGAAGATCAGGACTGAAGAAACTGCAAAAAGGTGGGAATTTAAGGAGATGGGACCTGGAAAAACTGACAGAACCAGAGGTTGTAGACAATTTCAGGGAGAGCATTAGTGAATAATTGACAATAATGGAGGAAAGAAATACAGTAGAAGAAGAATGGATAGCTTTGAGAGATGAAACAGTGAAGGCAGCACAGGATCAAGTAGGTAAAAAGACGAGGGCTGGTAGAAATATTTGGGTAACAGAAGATATACTGAATTTAATTAATGAAAGGAGAAAATATAAAAATGCAGTAAATGAAGCAGACAAAATGGAATACAAACATCTCAAAAATGAGATCGACAGGAAGTGCAAAATGGCTAAGCAAGGATGGCTAGAGGGCAAATGTAAGGATATATAGGCGTATCTCACTAGGGGTAAGATACATACTGCCTACAGGAAAAATAATGAGACCTTGGGAGAAAAGAGAACCACTTGTATAAATATCAAGAGCTCACATGGAAACCCAGTTCTAAGCAAAGAAGGGAAAGCCGAAAGGTGGAAGGAGTATATAGAGGGTCTATACAAGGGTGATGTACTTAAGGACAATATTATGGAAATGGAAGACCCTGAAGATGAAATTGGAGATATGATACTGCGTGAAGAGTTTGGCAGAACACTGAAAGACCTAAGTCGAAGCAAGGCCCTGAGAGTAGACAGCATCCCATTACAACTACTGATAGCCTTAGGAGAGCCAGCCCTCACAAAACTGTATCATCTGGTGAGCAAGATTAATGAGACAGGCGAAATATCCTCAAACTAAAAGAAGAATAAAATAATTCAAATCCCAAAGAATGCAGGTGTTGACAGATGTGAAAATTACCAAACTATCAGTTAAATAAGTCATGGCTGCAAAATACTAACACGAATTCTTTGTAGACGAATAGAAAAACTGGTAGAAGCCGACCTCAGGGAAGATCAGTTTGGATTTTGTAGAAATGTTGGAACATGTGAGGGAATACTGACCCTACAACTTATCTTAGAAGACAGATTAAGGAATGGCAAACCTACATGTCTAGCATTTGTGAACTTAGAGAAAGTTTTTAACAATGTTGACAGGAATACTCTCTTCCAAATTCTGAAGTGGGCAGGGGTAAAATACAGAGAACAAAAGGCTATTTACTATTTGTACAGAAACCAGACGGCAGTTATAAGAGTCAAGGGACATGAAAGGGAAGCAGTGGTTGGGAAAGGAATGAGACAGGGTTGTAACCTGTTCCCGATGTTATTCCATCTGTATACTGAGCAAGCAGTAAAAGAAACAAAAGAAAAATTTGGAATAGGAATTAAAATCCATGGAGAAGAAATAAAAACTCTGAGGTTCACCGATTCTGTCAGAGACTGCAAAGGACCTGGAAGAGCAGTTGAACGGAATGGACAATGTCTTGAAAGGAGGATACGAGATGAACATCAACAAAAGCAAAATGAGGATAATGGAATGTAGTTGAATTAAGTGGGGTGATGCTGAGGGAATTAGATTAGGAAATGAGACACTTAAAGCAGTAAATGAGTTTTGCTATTTGGGGAGCAAAATAACTGATGAGGGTCGAATTAGAGAGGATATAAAATGTAGCCTGGCAGTGGAAAGGAAAGCATTTCTGAAGAACAGAAATTTCAAGATATGAATGAGATTCAGAAGGGTGTAGATTGCAGTAGGTATTGGGAGATGATGAACCTTGCACAGGATAGAGTAGCATGTAGAGCTGCTTCAAACCAGTCTCTAGACTGAAGACCACAACAACAACAACAACAACAACAACAACTTTTGGCTTCGTCATTTAGTGATAAACAACATACACAGTGCCTCACATACATTGAAACACCCAGAAATTATTCGTCGAGAAAATTCAGAGAAGAAGAGTTACACACCTCGCTCAACATTGAGGACAGTAAGAAGTTACGTTGCACAATTGCAGCGATGACAGCCTGTTATGTTTTACTGTGCCCTGTTGGGTCATCACTGCTGTGATCTTCCATGTGGCCAGCCGGCAGGGTTTGTCATGACATTGTTCGATGTGTGAGCACACACTTGCAGCTGTGTGCCTCCCTAGCATCACTCACTTTGAACGCTGTTGTAATGCAATCCCTATACACCTTAACAACAGGTATGAGGTGTTGATAGAATGTTCATACCAGTACAATCCACTTCATCAGCTGGAACTGGGGAAAATCTTCCTGATGTTTCATACTTGCACAGAAGAATGGTTTGTTCATTACAGGGAATCCCAACGGTAGATATGTGACAGACCTGTCAGGAAAACAACAGTCCTCCAAGGGCAGAAAACATACACACACAAACACAAACACAAACACAAACACAAACACACACACACACACACACACACTCAATCACTCACCCACTCACTCACTAATACTATGCACTTTGATTTTGCAGGAGCTCTCATCTGAGGTGTGGATCGTAGACTATTGTTGAAATGTAAGGGACCTATACCCAATAAGACTAACAGTGTATATCCCACATTTGGGACAGAGAAAACTGTAAGGGCCTACATCATACTACCTTCAATTCTGAGATTTTTGTGAACATTCACGAAAAGCAATCTCACTATTTTCTCTGATATCCATACACATATGGGTCACCATGATGTTGTGCTTTAGGCCCTAGTGGTCCTCAGTGCCACATACACAAAGGAGCACAACACAGATAGTTACATGTATGTTTGACTTCATGTGAGTTTTACAGAGATGCTGGAAGAACCGAACTGTCAGATGCTTAAAGACAGAAGAAAGGCCTATTTGCAAAGTTTTAAGAATCAACTTTAAATTATGCATCTATGAATATACCACAACCCCTACTTATCTCTTCCATTGAGTTTGCCAGGACAAGATTAGACTACAGTGAGCACAGATGAATTGATGCAACCATTTTTCGTATGTTCCATACATGAAATGATTAAAATTAACTTGAATATTTGGTACCCTCTGCCATGCACTTCACAGTGGTTCACGTGTACGGGCTCAGATGATGGTGGTTGAATAAAAATGTATTTGTAACTTTCAATGTTCTCTTTGGATTACTTGATAAAATGGAATACAAGCAGTTTTTTCTTTGTCACCATTTCCACATAATATCATGGATTTTCATTCTTGTTCTAACTTTCAGATTCCTATGGGAAAATATTCCACTTCTAATTGCCACTTTACTGGAAGCTGGATTACTGAAATCATTCATGTGAGAAACACACTATACATATCTCATAAAAGGAGTTGTAACAAATTTTGATTGTATCCACAATATATGTTGAGGTTATGTTCAATCTCCAAGTTAAAATATAGACCTAACTACTCAAAATGCAAAAGCAGCTTTCCTTTTCATTAGCACTTTTGCAATCTTAGCAGTTTAATCACATTAAACCTTTAAAAATCATGAATAACTGTATGACACATTTAATTGGATGTATTTAGCATATTTGATATTTAATAATAAATATTTTATGGTGTGAGACTTTAACAACAATAGCCGAAAATGAACAAAGCATATAAGCTGTAGAAATCAGGTTTTTAAGAAGTGTAGATAGCTTTGAGTGCCTGGTATGATGAGAACAACAATCACACAAGGATGAGTACTTAAAAACACAACTGGACAGATAGAACAGTACAGAACTAAATTGAAAGATCATGTCACAATACTGAATGAAACTAGGTGATAAATTTGTGACCAATAGGAAAAGATCAAAGGTAGACCAAAAAAACAGATGGAGCGACAAATAGAAACTAACCACTGACCATAGAGGCACTGAACAAGAGGACTTAATAGCCAAGAAGAAGAACAAGAAGAAGAAGATGAAGAAAATTCATGGCCTGCTCGTAGATACAGGTATACCTGCACCTACACTTTGCAAATCACTGTCACATTTATGACAGAAAATACTTTTTACTACATCATATATTACACTTTCTTCCTGTTCCATTTACGGATGGATTTTAGGAAAAATGTCTGCTTACTCACCTCTGTGCAAGCTGGTATTTGATTAATTTTGTCTGTACAATCTCTGCATGACAGTTGTTTATGGAGCTGAGGAATATTCATAGTTTCTATACAGAAAGACTTCTTAACACTGTAACTAAACAATTTTTCTGTAGAAGTGGACAAAAAATTTTGCAGTTTTTTTAACTGCATATGTTCAACTCTATTATGATTATAGATTATTTCAAACAGTAGTTTGGCAAATTATTGACTTAAAGGGCAATTCGAAACTGTTAAAAAGTCGCTATATTAAGACCCCCACTATACTCGCAATTTTAAAAACTAACTCTGTCTTAGGACAGAGTATTTTGGCCAAATCTCTTTCGAAACTTTCTGTAGTGTTTTTGCTAAACAACAAAAATTACAATAATACACTTTTGCACAACAATCATCTTCATATGTTTGTGGCTGTGTGAAAGGCTCTGAAGCATCGTACAATACATAGAGGTACATCACTACCTTCACACCTATATCACGAGTCCCTCTCATTTTTCTTCCCATTTGCATCATGATCTCGGCTGTAAATCCCACATCATCTGGTAGGATTCTGCTTCCTTGCCATTGGTAGAATGAACGATGGTAAATGATGGTCAGCTGGACAAAAAGGACTGCTGCTCATAGATGAACAACCAGCTATTTTGAAGATAATTTCTTCCTGTGATGTTCAACTGTCATCTTCTCAGTCACTGCCAAGAACACTCCTTGTTCCTCCACATTTGTTGCACAATCTGACTGAATTCCAAAGAGCAAGTTTAAGTAGATGGAAAAATATTTTTGCGGTATTTTTCCCTCTTTTAGTGTTACTGGACTGTCTGATATATGCTGGGCAACTTTACCCACTCCTCCCACTAGGTCGTTATATGATATGACTGCTGCTGGTTTTATTAATTGTTTGCACCTTATATTTGCATTTTCAATTTTTGTATTGCGGATAGTGTTCAAAAGATGCACATCATGCTTGTCTTTCCATCTCATTGCTGTAAATTTATCCCTCTGAAATACAACAATATCTGCCTTGTTCCATTTATTAATACAAAAGTTTAGTGGCATATGTTTTATAGAAGGTTGCACAGGGTCACATGTCAGTTTTCTTAGCAATAAGGAGATCTTATAGTCGCAGAGAGGTGCAGAAATTATTAACTGTAAGGCAGTAGCTCTTGTTGAGAAGTGGTTTCATTAGGGTCAATACTTTATGACATGATTGGGCACATCCTTCTATTCACCATCAAATATTGTGCTCTTATCTGTATATATAATTACAGACTACTCATTGTCAGACTTCAAATCACACAACATGTAGGTCTATTCCATATCTTGCACTAATTAGTGGTAGCTGAATACTGAAACCTACCTAATCTCCCTTTATGTAACATAATACTCGTATATGGTGGCATCTCTCTCAGGAGTACAAATAATTTTGAATTTCTTATTGATATATTCTAAAAGAGGTAAGATTTTGTTTAGCTTTAGGTTTGTACAGCTAGCAGGGTCATAACTTGAGTTGTCTGAAAAATGAAGGCATTTCTTTAGTATCAAAAATTGCAGCTAAGTAACCAGAGAAATATTGGAGCTGCAAATAGTGGAGGTTTAGATCAATACATCTGGTAGTTTGGTTTGATCATAATACTTTGTAACAGTAGTATACTAAAGAAGATCCTTATTGCATCACTGTTTGTGTCCTTCCAGCCAGTAATGTTCTTATCTCCAGTATATCTATAACTCTCAGTAACTACTATATTCACTAACTCATTGCCCATTATTTTACTTACATATTGCACCTTATCTGGAGTCATTCTGTGCAAAGTCTGAAGATGTTCCAGTAAACAAAAATCTTGGATGTGCAAGAGGCAATTCTGCAGCCGTTGCTATTTCATATTTTTTCTGATGCTGGAAAAACAAACATCACTTGAGTCACTTTCTTGATCTGTCATCGCTTCACTAACACTGTCAGTGTCTGAAGAGTCACTTTCTGACCCAATAAAATCTATATCAAATTTTTCATCACACTCCATAATAGGGGGAAAAAAACAAAGGGAAAAACCAAACACATAACAACATCTCTACACAGCAAAAGGAAATGGCAACTAGAATCTCTCCTCCTCTAACTTTCACTGCAGCTGGCCAACGGGGGGTTCCAAGATGCTGTAATATTATCAAAGTAGCATTCTTGTGCTCTGGTGCGACCACATCTGTGAATGACTGAACATAATGACAGACGAGTATTCTCAGGTTTTTAAGTTGTTGTAAATATTAACATCCCGAGTACTTAAAAAATGGCTCTGAGCACTATGGGACTTAACATCTGAGGTCATCAGTCCTCTAGGCTTAAAACTACTTAAACCAGGCTGTTCCAGCTTGTTGGCTCCATTGTGAGCCGTGGAGCGCTCCCTGCTCCAGGGAGCCGTGTCGCTCGCTGTGACCATACAAGTGGGCCACCACGCCGGCACGTGGCACAGCTGACTGAATCAGGTGGCAAGGCAAGCATTTTGATGTGCCAGCTGCATCTTACAAGATCAACAACCTCATACTCTTAGCTGCTAAGACATGGTGACATGCTACACCAGGAAATACGATGTACAGGAAATAAATAAGAAACAACTATTTTACAAGAAATTGCATACTAAATTTACTGGGCCTCTGTAGCTTGACATTTTCTTTTCATTACAAGATCGGAAATATCAGGCGTCAAAGGGTTCGCAGTGTTAATGCGGAGGATGGCCTTCATTGTTGCATCCTGAAGAAACCATCGTTCCTTACTTTTCACTCTTTTCATTGCTGAGATAAGCTGCCAACAACAATACATAGACCCAAACATGCACATGATCTGAGCGGCATTGTTGTGAAGCTTGGGAAATGTTTTTTGCTATAATGAACAACACCAGCGCGACAAATCCAACGTGTTGTAGTACCTCTCTTTCAACAAAGTTGAATTTTGCAAATCGATAATATCCAATTGAAGTGACGATGACAAGTCATCGGGGAAAACTGAAAAAGGAGTGCTGAACACCTTAAGTTACATTTCCAAACTAGTGAGGTCTCGGAATCGTGTTTCAAACGACGTGATGAGCTGCTTTAACTTTGCTTGGTAATTGCCGAAAGTAGTACCTTCAGGTAGTTTTAAAGAAGCAAGATGACTGAAGAACGTTAAATGTCCATTACTCATCTGCCTCTCAAATAAATATAACTTTTCCATGAATGCTTTGATCTGGTTGTGCATGTCAACGATTAGGTGCCCTTTGCCTTGTAATGGCAGTTTTAAATTATTAAGATGCATAGTTATGTCAGCTAGGAATGCCAGGTCTGATATTCATTTTAAATCTTTCAGACAATGCATTTCTTCCCCTTTCATTTCAAGAAAAAGGGATATTTCCTCGCGAATGGCAAAGAAAACATCATGAACTTTTCCCCAATTCAGCCAACGAACTGTACTGTGGTAAGGTATATCCCCATACTCTGCTTCCATATCTTTCAGGAATCCTTTGAATTGGTGATGATTCGTACTGTGAAGCCACACAAAATTCACACACTTCACGACATCTTTCATTACACCACCTAGTTCTACTGTTCCAACACACAGTGCCTCGTGGTGAATAAAACAATGAAGAGTCAAAATGTCTTTCCTGAATTCGTCCCAGAGTTTATTTTTCAAACGACAAGCAAAACCTTGGTGACGCCCATTCATTTGTGGTGCACCGTCTGTCGCTACAGAATGGATCTTATCCTATGGAAAATTCATATTGTCCACTGATTCACAAACAGCTTCAAAAATGTCACAGCCTGTTGCGGTGTAATCAAGTGGTACCACATCCAAGTGTTCTTCAGTTACTTGCAGCTCCATGTCGACACCATGCACAAAGACTGCAAGCTGAGCACAGTCCGATATGTTGGTGCTTTTGTCAAGCGCTAGCAAAAATGCAACAAAGCCCTCCGTCTTTTTCCTGAGCTGTGTCTCTAAATCTGCTTCCATGTCCAGGATTCGATGAGACATTGTTTGCTTCAACAGGCAAACCCCTTCAATTGCCTGCACCTCCCTTGGAAACAAACATCCTGCAACTGCTACCATGCACGATTTTACGAGTGGTCCCAGTGAAAACGGCTTGCCACTCGTCGCAATGATGTGAGCAACCCTCTAGCTTGCTCAAATTGCAAATTCAGTAGTGTTTTCTCTGCTCTAGTGTTTTCTCGGCTCTCTTTCACCTGAAAATTATAAACGCATTACAGAACACGAACTATGTTGCATGTTTTGATACCATCCGATTTACGAAACTGTTTTTAAAGTTACGTCTCCTGGTATGTCGTTCTTAAGCCTGGCTATCAGTTCTCTGCGTGCAATGCCTTCTACCTGATTGTGGCTCTGAGCACTATGGGACTTAACTGCTGTGGTCATCAGTCCCCTAGAACTTAGAACAACTTAAACCTAACTAACCTAAGGACATCACACACACCCATGCCCGAGGCAGGATTCGAAACTGCGACCGTAGCAGCAGCGCGGCTCCGGACTGGAGCGCCTAGAACCGCACGGCCACCGCAGCCGGCTCTACCTGATTGTAGTGCGCTGCATGAAGACGTGTATAATGTCGTTGTATATTGTACCTCTTCGCAGAATAAAATACTTTATGACACACAAGACACTGCGGGCGACCATCCCTCTCAATGAATAGAAAGGTATCCTCCAATATGGGTACAGGGCTCCCGCGGCTAGTCATAGCTGTCATTGAACACAGATTATTGCCTCAGTTGCAGCTGCATGCAGCCAGGGGGCAGTGAGTTCACTTTCCCCCTCCACGTGGACTCCAAGCTGCCGCAGTGAGTGCTCCAGAGCGCTCCGGCTCCCTGGAGCTTGGTTGGAACAGCCTGTCTTAAACCTAACCAACCTAAGGACATCACACACAGTCATCCCTGAGGCAGGATTCGAAGCTTCGACCGCAGTAGCAGCACGGTTACAGACTGAAATGCATAGAACAGCTCGGCTACAGCAGACAGCCATCCCAAGTACTCTCCAGCTTTTCAATTAATGGGTGAAACTTTTCTTTCTAGACGGTCACAAGTTGTATGGCATTTTTTCTTTGTGTGTCCACCAGTTAAGCTCTACCAAAATTTATGTTACACTTTTTGTCAGTGGTACAAGCCTTTGACAATTGTCACTAACCTTCTCTGTACATGATCAGTCTCTCTATGTAGTCTGACCAGATGTGGGTCCAACACACTCAAGTATGAAGGAAGGAAGGAAGAAAGGAAGGAAGGAAAGAAGCAATTCAGGAAGGCAGATCAGAGCTCAAATTAATTAAGGACAAGGACGGAAATTGGCCATTCTGTTTCAAAGCAATCATATTGACATTTGACTTAGGAATATCCAGGATGGAATGTAACAATATTATGAGAAGGAAAGTTGCTACTCACCATACAGCGGAGGTGCTGCGTCACAGATGGACATGACAAGAAGACTTCCACACCAACAGCTTTCGGTCAACAATAGACTCAATTATGTGGGTGCACCTGTGCACACGCACCGCCCCCCCCCCCCCCCAACACACACCAGCTGCATGAAACTGCATTCGTGTGTGTGTGTGTGTGTGTGTGTGTGTGTGTGTGTGTGTGTGTGTGTGTGTGTGTGTGTGTGTGTGTGTGTGACGAAGGACATTTGCTGAAAGCTTTAAGTGTGAAAGTCTTTGTTGTCCCTATCTGTGACTCACCATCTCTGCTTTATGGTGAGTAGCAACTTTCCTTCTCATAATATCGACATTTGACTTAAGCAGTTTAGGAAAATCACGGATAGCCTACACCCAGTGCATTAACCAATGCATCACCTCACTTGATATCAAGAAGTAGAGGTTTTTCCAAGTGATTTGCACGCATATTTGTTTTTTCTACAAACTGCAGTTTGTCACTAGCTTATCATGTATCGTAAAACAAAAATTGCTTTACCTACAATTAAGCCTATGTAGTTGCTCCATTTCCTATTTCCCAAGATATTTGTGTGGTATGACTGAGCCTCTAGTCAAAGCATACCACAGTTTTACTTTTCATAAATTGCACAACTTCGCATAATTTATGTTAAGAAGAGCTAGTTGTCAGTCTTTGCATCTGGTTTATATTTTGGCAAGATTTGACCAGTTATTAGTGAATTTTTACCAGATAGACCCTTTTATAGAAAGCTTCATTATATGCAAAAAGCTTGAGATTTCATCAACCACATTTCACTAAACCATTGACTTTCAAGATTAACAACAATTATCTTATGTTTTGTATCTACCGCACAGTTTGTTGAGTATCTTCCAATGTCCATATACCAAGAATCTCAGAGGGACAATTAACAGTTCCTTACCTGTTTTTTGGCATGACTTGGATACATTTGTTCTAGTAAACAGGGGTTTTGTTAGAAGCTATAAGTTATTTTTGTGGCCGACTGATGGCTGACAGAAGAATTCAGTTACAACTTTTATCCCAGTTCTGAATGTTAATCACACTCATACCTGTTTGCATACCATTGATTTAAGATTGTTACCTACTGCTACAAATATATTTCACCACATTTACCCTGTCATTTTAGTAAACAATAAAACCTGTTCTAAACATCTTGCTACTATCAATATTCTACTTCCACCCACTCTCAGTACTGCATACTCTCACTCTCAGAACTGTGTATTAAGTGAGCCCTACAGTTTTTAACACTGTTTTAATGTCAACAACAGACATATATTGTGTATTATTTTAATGGAAATCATGTGAACAATCACTGGAACGTGGAACTAACTCACATCTGGTAGTTCCCCAGCAGATGTGAAACATCTAAGGTCATACTATAATTTGCAGCCCCATGTTAAACTTAACCACAAAGTTACTTTGAACACCAGTCCTTTACAAGTCCTATTGGAAGCGGCCCTTGCCATCCTTTGACATTTTAACTATCTTACCCAACCAGTTATCTGGGAATCAGTGTTTAGTGAGGATTCAAAACAGAGTTGGAACTCATCATTCCTCACACTTTGCCAGAGGCACTGATGCTACTACCTTAAACCTTTGGATTTATGGTCCAATATTTATCATCTTCACCACACACCAATATACTTAGTTGAGTACAGCAGTTCAGATATTCTTCCTTCTCGAAGTCCTTCAGGCATTATCAGATTGACAGTAGAAGGCTACTGTCAGGGGAGAAAATGTGTAGTACTGAGCAAGGCAGTGCAGTGATTAGAAGACTGAATTCACTTTCATGAAGACTATGGTTCAAATATGCATCTGACCATCCTGGATAAGATCTTTCGTGATTTTCCTGAATTGATCCGGGCTAATGTTGGGATGGTTCATTCGAAAGGACACAGATGATTTCCTTCCCATTCCTTAAACAATCTAAGCTTGTGATCTGCCTCTAATGGCCTTTTTGTTGATGGGATGTCAAATCCTAATATTCCTTCCTTGAACGTGTGTGCTGAATAAGGATTCAATTGTTCTAAAAACTAAGGATTAATGGATCTCAAATATAATTCTGAAGAAATACATGTGTAAGCTGTCACTAGACTCATGGTTACTGCACTTTGCAGAATAGCATTCCCATACTAACAATAAGACTATTGTATGACTAAAATTACTTGTTGGTTAATACTTCACACTCTGGAGCTGGTTGCCTCCTACCAGAGTGTTCAGTGACACATCTCAACTGTTCATTAGTGCCAAATTGCCACAACAAACAGCCAGTTGAATTCCAACTCCTTGTGAAACTTACTTTCTTGATGTGGTTCAATCCTGTATCTGGGGTGTGCCCCTTTTATTTTACATTTTATCACACACTGAGTGTGTGTGTGTGTGTGTGTGTGTGAGTGTGTGTGTGTGTGTGAGTGTGTGTGTGTGAGAGAGAAAGAGAGAGAGAGAGAGAGAGAGAGAGAGAGAGAGGGGGGGGGGGGGGGAGAGGGCGGAGGTAACAAAATATGCACATTTCATACTAATCAAGCACTACTGGATCCTTTTGCACAAGATGCAATTCAGAACCACATATACAATTATCACCACCACAGACGTCGGCTGGAATTAGATAAGGCTTGTACAACATTACATTAAGCCAAAGTACTTGAAGGCAACAAATCACTGCTACTGGTCTTCAGAGTCATAAATATAACATTGTACTGATAAGCAGTGATGTATAGTGTTCATGTTTCATGCCTCATAAATAGATGATTATGGGTGTGAATCTTGCCAAGTGCTTTAAAACTGTTTATATTTGAATCTTTATGAAAACAACATTTTTACTTTTATTCAATTAGCTGGCTGAAATCTAATTTCTTCTTTATAATCCTTTGCTGTGTTACTTTCATCATTGTACTGACTTCGTTATTTGCCTTGACTTTTTTCTTTCCATTATTCTTTTTTCATTTTGAAGCTTCCTATGATACCTATTACCTGCAACTGAGTACTAACCAGTACTGTTCATTTGTTGGTAACATGTCAGCTCATGTCACCAGTGTGAGGATAGGTTCAGGTGAAAATGAGAAAGTAAAGTTTGCTTTTAGTTCTGAAACAATTTTTTCTGTGGTGAATTTGCTCATAGAGGTTAGCTTTAATCGCTGTGAACAAAGCAAGTGTGATGAAAAGTTCTGCTACAGGTTGGCTGCTGTTGTCTCAGTTATATTGCACATCCAATATTGTTGTTAGGTTAGGACAAGAGTGCAAATTCAGTGCTAGAAAACAGATTATCTGCCCCAGTTCAGTCATGGATCACGTAAAATCAGTTGTTGACAGAGCATCTCACATTCCTGTCATACATCACAGAAGCTGCTTCCAACATTGCCCTATGTTACACGCAAGTAACAGCACTTAACAGACTTTACTGGCCAAGTTTGTGTGTCACCTATAACCGAGCATTAGCTAGCAACCAATGTACCAAAGCTGTAGTAGCAAGTGACCAAAATCAACTAACAGTTTATTTTAACCAGACTACTGAAATTTATCTGCGATATTTCTGATATTCAATATCTCGAAACTTCCTGGCAGATTAAAACTGTGTGCCCGACCGAGACTCGAACTCGGGACCTTTGCCTTTCGCGGGCAAGTGCTCTACCAACTGAGCTACCGAAGCACGACTCACGCCCGGTACTAACAGCTTTACTTCTGCCAGTATCTCGTCTCCTACCTTCCAAACTTTACAGAAGCTCTCCTGTGAACCTTGCAGAACTAGCACTCCTGAAAGAAAGGATATAGCGGAGACATGGCTTGGCCACAGCCTGGGGGATGTTTCCAGAATGAGATTTTCACTCTGCAGCGGAGTGTGCGCTGATATGAAACTTCCTGGCAGATTAAAACTGTGTGCCCGACCGAAACTCGAACTCGGGACCTTTGCCTTTCGCGGTTGGTAGACCACTTGCCCGTGAAAGAAAAAGGTCCCGAGTTCGAGTCTCGGTCGGGCACACAGTTTTAATCTGCCCGGAAGTTTCATATCAGCGCACATTCCGCTGCAGAGTGAAAATCTCATTCCGGATTCAATATCTCATTTCTTACAATGTATATGCTGCAGCAATTTTGAATTCCATCCCGTCTTCACTATGTTGCATAAAAAAACTTCACATGCAGTTAAATGTAATTCGGTCTAAGAGTACTACTCCTTGCCCTCCAAAATTCAAACCAATAATCATGCACATAGATAAAAACTAAACCAGAGAGAGAGAGCGCGCGAGAGAGAGTTATGAGGAATAGAAAGAAGTATTAGACATTAATGTATGATAGTAACTCACCTCCTCTTTAACTGCCTGAGGATCAAATTCAGGAATGTATAACTGTAACCATAAGAAACAGAGAAAAATAAAACCACTTTTGAAGACACGAAGTTGATTAGCTTGATAACTATCACTGTAAAGGCATTACATGCACTGATTCTGTACATGAGAAAATTCTTACATTTAGTATCAGCAGAATGTGTCCTATCACAGGCAGAGAAGAATGAGGTAATGTCACATGCCAGGTTAAAACATGGCTTCCAAGATTACATATTTTCCTCATTGTAGAAGTTTCACATTTTAATTAATGTCATTCATGTATTCATTCATTCATTCATTTGTACATTAGCTGAAAGAAATAAAAGCTTTCAGGGATGAAGAACACCTCAAAATATAGATTAATAGCCCCAAAGAAGCCACTGCAGACATCTTCTGTAAAGTTTACTAATGATAAATAATTGAGACTAGTGTCGATCCTTTCGCACTAACAATTATGAACACTTCTTTGAATTACTTTAAAAATGGGACAGTGACTACTTTGAAATAAAATACACTGGCTCTCCTCTTACTCTACTAAAGCGTGTTTTTATTTATTGCTCCAACTAAACATTTCTGTAACATTGTTCGGTACCTACATACCGGCAAAGCCAAAACCACGTAGACATTGCATCCCTCAGTCCAAATATTTGTATAGATTAAAGGACTGCCTAAAAAGGTTTTGTAATAGCTGAGGATGTTCAATTTTCTGCCTAATGCCCACTGGAAACCTATTACAGACTCCATATATTGAACTCTATTCTGATATTTGCACAGGTATAAATGCTTTATATTGATATTGCTCTTTCTTCAAGAAGTGTGGTTGTGATATCACAATACACTCTAATTAATTGTTAACCACATATTTCATTATGGAGTTCATTTATTAGCAACTAAGTACTTCATACTCTTGATCCTTGAAGAGGTTCTTCCAAGATTTCATGTTAGTGCCCACTGCTATTTACTTCTGGAACTTTTTAACTTATTCTCACTTTTTTTGCAACTGCACAATATGAGTCGTCTTACTTTAGGTTAAGCTGTCTGTTGGGAACCAGTTATCAGGGCATCCTATTATCCTCCTGACAACGTGGTACATGTTTGGGCCCTCCATCTGTTTACTGCTATCATACCAGAAGTGGACCAAACACTAAAACCTTAGGGCATCAAATTCTACATGATGTCATTTCTATAGCATTATTTATTAATATGAAACTCTGCTGCCTGTTTTGATAACATCACTTCATAAATCTAGAGGGAATGCCCTTACCATCATTCCATTTTTGTTTCCCTTGTATAATTTAAAGATCTAGATAATTTATATCCTCACACAGAGCATAGACACTGATGCAGTGGGGTGGCTTCCATGGCTCAACAATACAGGTAGCAGCACCGTACATGCAACCACACGGGAAGGTTACCTGAGGAGGCTAGTCAGTCTGTTCAATGTTCCATGGATCCTTTGTGCCATTAAGATTAATAATAATGTGCCATGAGTTATTCCACATTCACATGTGAATATGGATACATACTGATCATTTACAATGGTCTTAAAAAAAAAAAAAAAATTGTGTATGTGTATGTATATTAGTAAGTCCTAGCCACCGTTCTTTACACAACAGATAAATATAAATTCTTCCATGAAACTAAAGAAATTGTCAAGAAGAAAATTTTTCAGTTTTTATTGAAATTAGCTGTCTGACTGACAGTTTTTGTCACTGGATAGATGATCAAAGATTCTGGTGGCAGCATTGCGCACTCTTCTATGTGTTAAGGATAACCTCACCCTTATTGTGAAATTATGTCATTTGTTCTTCTGGAACTGTAGGTACTTACAACATTGTTCCTTTTGGACTGTAGTGGATTATTCACAAATTTCACAAAGGAGTAGATATACTGTGAACAACATGGGTTAGCACCACATAATATTCTTGTGCAATGAAGACTTTCTTTCTTAAAGCTGAGTTACCCCAGAAGATTTTTCCACAAGACATTATTGAATTAAGATATGCAAGACACGTGAATTTACTGATTTGTTTCTCCCCAAGAACTGAAATGATTTGAACTGCAAATATGAATGAACTAAGTCATTCTATGAGTTCCAAAATGTTTTCTTTTTTTTTTTTTTGTTTAGTTTGAACTCTTCTCTACACAGAGATCTAAAAATTTTGAAGTTTCCATCCTAGTTGTCATTTCCTTAACATATGTTACACTTATCACTGCGCAGTACCGCTAGGTTCGAGATGTGAACATGATGTTTTTTTGAAAAGGCGAGGAAGAGTAACATATGGTTGCTGACGAGGGGCAGCACCTATTGCAGTTGTTGCAGGGGCTACAATACACATGGTTGATTTATTTGGCATTGTAAAATTAGTCAACACGACACTGAATGAATGAAAGCAAGGATAAACTATAGCTGTTACATTTCTTGAGGACATGGTGAGCTGCACCAAATCAGTCTTCAGAATGACAACAACAACAAAATTCAAAGGCTTTGCCAACATCAAAAAAAATTCATGTGGGGTAATTTTTTGTCTAATTGCTGAGTTGTAAGTTCATATATGACTTTCTTTGTACACAAGCCTCTATGGAAGCCAAACAGAGCTCTTGTTAGAAGATCATGACAAACGTTGGTCTATATTTTACTACAATCTGAAAATTTTTTATGCAGGTAGAGGGGCTTGCAACTAGTGGTTACTTGCTTTACTGCACTTCTGCCAATGACTGTTACTTCGGAACATGCCAGTATTTCGTAAGTAATATGGTGTGCAGAAGATCTGGGGGTGAGGGGAGTGCTACAAAGTCATTTCAAAATTTTAGTACTTTGGTTGTAATACAGCCATAATCAGAAGAGTTCTTATTTTATGTGAGATACCGATTTTGTTATATCTTTCATGTGTGGTAACACAAAGCATGTCAGCTAGAGGAGCATACAATGTCTGTCAAGTAAGTCTAATGCTTCTACTTTTGATGGTCTGTTTCCTATCCCTGTGTTATCAGCAAGTGTTAAGAAGAAAGCACTGAACTTAATGGACAATGAATTCAATTCAATTACATTTGTCTCACTGCTATGGTCACTATGGCATTGACCATTATTTGTCTTATTGAGTTTATTCATTTCATTCCAAAATTCCGTTTGTTTGTTCTTGAAATTTTCATTTTTTGTATATAGTGTACAGATTTCATGTTTTTCGTGGCATGGCAAAGTATTTTTAATAAGTCTTTTTTTAAAGCTAATCCTCTGCATTAAATAAATCTCTTTTCCAGGCACAATACAGTTTGACCTCAGACATTCGCCATATTTATCTCAACTCTAACAGTGAGAAATCCATTGCAGCTAAACCAGCTTATATATTGTTACCAGTATTCTATCACTACTTGCTTATTCAGATACCTTGGAAGTGGGAGCTTCATGATGAAGTTGGAGTATGACATTGTAGAGGTGCACTTATGAAAAAATGGCTGTTATCATATGATCCACATTCACAGTTGCAGTAGTTGCTTGACAGATGGCAGTGAGGAGAAAGGTAAGGAGAGGCATGGATCAGTTACCAAAACAACAACTTCTAACATTGGCACTTGTTTCAAAGGCAATATGAAATTACAATACAGATGAATTTGACAATTTGAAATATACTTTATGTAAACAGAAACAGGGAGCTCTTTCGGATATCATGTCTCACTTTCTACACTTGCATCCTGAGTGAATGTGTGTTCCATATAACTAATGGGACAGTACTACTGTTGATTGCTTTTTTTTTCCTTCATCCTACATCTTCCACCAGTTTTTCAAATCATAGGTGATCTCGGAATGCAGCTGGATGATAGTTTTAGGTTTGTTGCGTTGTCTACAAAATCTACAAAGTAATCAGGCTTATCTGAAAAGAACTGGGTTCTATGACCTGATAACACTGGATACATTAACTTAGGAAATTTTCTTTTTGTTTCACACAGCCCAGACTGGTTGACAACATGGTACAGCTGGTGAAAAATGATTTATTTTGGTCTGACTATTGGTGCAGCAGCAGTTTCTGGTATTATCTAGTAATATGATTTTCTCATCAGGGGGACTACACTAAAAACTACTTTGTTATTTGTAGTCAGTACTACGCCAAGGTCAAAGCATGCTACTGGCAACATGCATAAAAGAATTTGAGGGATTCAGGTAATTGTAAGGACATGCTAAAGAAAGTAAGACCAGTACTCATGGAGTTTCAGATGTGTCCACCATTTAGCAGAACTCAGAGGGTCCTGAGCAACTATTATGATGTTTGAGATTAAATGAACACTACTTCAAACAAAAATAATAAAAATGTAGTAACTACATTCACATCTGATAAACTATGCAATGAAGTGTTATCAAATATTTGAAAATATTTATATTTACGATTGCTACTCTTATTTAGATATAATATGATGAAAAACAGACATTAAAATAAATACTAAGCACCAGCTTCAGAAATACATAACCAGTTTTATACCATTAATATACATACTTATTTAGATCACAATGTAGCTTTGAAAGTTTAATACAGGAATTTTTTTTCATAATTGTGAATCCTTGAAATGATGAACTATTTGAGTAATATGAGACATTTGCAGTGATAAAATTAAAAAAAAAAACTCACAAAATTACTAAATAAAACCAAAAAGAAAATAATAATTTCCCATGCTCTTTAAAAATTCTTATAGTAATTATCAGAGAACCATAAATCTGTTATGAATGAGAAAATAATGGTAAGTACTGCTAGAATACATATTCAGTACAACAAATACTTTTTTTGTTATTGTCAAAATTCTTAACTGACTTTTGAAGATTTTTAATCAAATTATAAATTGGCTTTGCATTTCCATTTGCCTTGCAGCTTATAAGTTGGTTTTTGAGCATCCATGTCAACAGTCAAGTAGTAGTCTGCCAACGTAACAGCTCACCTCCCAGTATATCTTTTCCCCATGACCAATATCCTGGGGAAAATTCTTGCCTATAATTTTGTATTCTCTCAGTTGTTAAGATATTGAAGTGAACATTTTGAAACTTTCTGAACAACCTTCTCATCACCATGGTGCATTCCATCAAACTGCTTGTTCTGAAGAGCTATCAAATTCATAGGCCAACAAGGATATCCTGCAGGTCTTACATTCAAAATATATTTTCTTTACAAAATTTTTCAGGATTTATGTAAGAATCACTTTAGAAAAAATGTAAGGACAAATTACAAAACTAACTGAATCAAGATATTGAACTAGTATGACCTGGGCGTTGAGTAATATTTCAATTATCTTATTTCTCTCCCGTCATACATCGTAACAGTTACACATACATGGGCAATAAATGTCTTATTTTTTTTCTTTCTAGGTGACATTCAAAAACCAGAGCTAAGGTACAATTCTCTTTGTGATATTGATTATCAGTACATTGGAACTGATGCAGGTTACATACTTCTCAAGTAATTTATATTTTCACTTGTACAAAGTGCTGGAAGATCATCACTGGGCTAAACTTCCATTTGAACCAGTTAAGCAACATACAGGCAAACTAATTACCTTACATAATCCAATGGGCAACAAATTTGTGGGAAAATTTTTATATACTTCCATATCTGAAATGTGTTGCACTCACAATGTTGTTTATAATTTCCTTTCAGCAAATATCACAGTGTGAAGATGTTTCACCATAAACACTTCTTTGGCATCCATGCTCCCTACACTCATTTGTTGTGATAATGCTGTTTCGTACAGTTATTCAGTTCTGTGCATACCTAACAATCTGATATCTTAATTCGATAACTGACAGAATTTTTTTTCATTATACATCACAGTTACTGTGCTACAACAATTTAAGTAAATCATTGTGCTGAATTCTAAAAATATTGGAGAGAAAAAAACAAATTGCACAATCTTTGTGTATGGTTGATTTTAGCTCATGCGTCACAGCTTATGAAATGTAGTTAAAATATCACAATTTAAATAAAATTGAGAGTAGAATAATATCTGATTCTGTTCTAGAGTTATTGATTTTTATATCAGACAGACGGTCTGATGATACACCCATTCCCGTCCCTGCGCATTGAGAGTCATGTAGTCATAACAGTCATCAAATTTCATAAAAAGTTCAAGATATCATAATGAGGTTTCTTACAAATGTAAGCACAGAAAGATGCACATGTATTGTAAGGCACATGTATTGTTTCATAAATAATCAAAAATTTGGCCTTGACCAAGATAGGGATGTAACTCGTCCACAGCTGTGAGAGGTCAATGGAATGGGACACGTAAATATGTCAACAGTGCATCAGTAAAACTCAGGACAAAATTTAAACATATCTTCAGCATCTTGGGAGTGACAGCGCATAATGAATTAACTAGTCCACAGCAGGTAAGCAGTTGACGTGACCATCTGCATTCCATCACACAAGATGGATGACAAATTCCACATCATATTACTTTATGAAGTATACTATTTGATCAAAAGTATCAGGACACCACCAAAAACATACAATTTTCATATTAGGTGCATTGTGCTGCCACCTACTGCAAGGTACACCATACCAGTACCTCAGTCCTCATTAGATATCATGAGAGAGCAGACTGGGGCACTCCGAACGTTGACAGGTGATTGGGTTTAACCTGTGTCATACGTCTGAATGCGAGATTTCCACACTCCATAACACTGCTAGGTCCACTGTTTCCAATGTGATAGCGAAGTGGAAACTTGAAGGGACACTTACAGCGCAAAATCGTATAGGCCAACCTTGTCACTTGGCTGACAAAGACCACAGACAGATAAAGAGGGTCATAATGTGTAATAGGTGACATGCATCTAGACCATCACACAGGAATTTTAAACTGCATCAGGATCCACTGGAAGTACTATAGCAGTTTGGCGGGAGGCGAGAAACCTTGGATATCATGGTCGCAAGGCTTCTCACAAGCCACACATCACACCAGTAAATGCCTAATAATGCCTCACTTGGTGAAAGGAGCGCTACCATTGGATGACTGAACTGTGGAGAAACGTGTGGAGTGAGGAATCGTGGTACACAATGTGGCGATCCGATACCGGGGTGTGGGTATGGCGAATGCCTGGTGATCATCATCTGCTAGCATGTGTAGTGCCAACAGCAAACTTCGGAGGCAGTGGTGTTATAGTGTGTGTGTTTTTCAAGGAGGGGGCTTGCATCCCTTGTTTTGCATGGCACTACAACAGCACATGCCTACATTGGTGTTTTAAGCACTTTTTTTATTCCCACTGTTGAAGAGCAATGCGGGGATGGCGATTGCATATTTCTACATGATCGAGCACCTGTTCATAAAGCATGGCCTGTGGTGGTGTGGTTACATGACAATAACATACCAGTAATGGGCTGGCCTGCACAGAGTCCTGACCTGAATCCTATAGAACACCTTTGGGATGATTTGGAACACCGACTTTGTACCAGGCCTCACCAACTGACAGTAATACCTCTCCTTAGTGCAGCACTCCATGAAGAATGCCATTTCCCAAGAAACCTTCCAGCACCTGACAGAAATATGCCTGCGAGAATGGAAGCTGTCATCAAAGCTATGGGTGGGCCAACACCATACTGAAATCCTGCATTACCATGGAGTGTGCCATGAACTTGGAAGTCATTTTCAGCCAGGTGTCCAGATACTTTTGATAACATAGTGAATTGTTTTGTACTCCACAAAAGGCCTTAGCAAGCTCACAAAATATACCAAGATTATTCTTCTTGCTTAGCTCTGCCATGACAATCTGTAATGTTACAAATGGTTCTCTGTGGAGAACTGCATGCTAAAGCCAAATTCAAAAGTTTTTCTGTGAATGTACCATAGAATTTAGCAACACTGCATATATATTGGAATCCTGTATCAACCTACATGGGAGTGAGCTATCACATAGTTATATTTATTACCTTTGATAACCTCCACGGCACAAAAAACAGAAATGTAAATGATTTGTTAAAACAAAGTAACCGAATGCCATGGAAAGATGAAAGAATCAGAAATTATTCAAAGAGAAACACGTCAAATTATTATTCTGCAACTATCCATTTCTCTCTAACTGCTCCTCTAAATTTGGATTTAAAACATCCAACACATGCATTATACAAAATGTTCGGTTTCAAGAAGAGTTGCTGTAGGTATGGTTATAAATATTGTTCCAAGCACTAATAAGAATTTCCTCTCAATTGCCACCAAGTGGCAGAAAAAAACCTGAATCAGGGAGAACTGTACAAGGATGGTGGGAAATTACAAACAGCACTTAGTTCCAGAAAACTTATTTCTTTGTAACACATCCTTTACATTCTGCAATTAGCCAAGGAATTTTTTGTTCCACATGCAATACCTCACAGACATTAATGCTTACAATGTTCTCAGTTTCTTCTGGTCCCAATTTTTTTTGTGTTTCCTCCTTGGAACAATTAGTGGACTCCAGCGTTACCAACGGATGTTCAGGAAACTGAAAGAAAGGAAAAGAAAGTCTCAGTTATGAGTTCTTACACATTTCTGCATATATTACATGCCTCTCAATATTTTATTATGAATATCATCCCGTTTGCAATGATTCTCATCTCTCACACACAAGGAAATTTAATGAAACTAATTTTCTGAGCAGCTATTCTAAGTTACATCAATACGGTTTCATATCTATGCTACCTTGCTCAATAATCTTTGTAGACAATCACAGTTCTGTCTCATAAGCAGCATACTTAACTGTATAATAGTATACAGGATAAGTAATACGTGGCTCTTTGGCATACTGAATTCACTCATGATGAACTGCATCACTGTTCATTAAATCTTCTGTATCTCCTGTACTAACCTTCCCAGTAACAATTCTATACTCATAAATTGGCAAAACAAGTGTTCCAGAAACAGTTTCTTTTATGGCTGAGTTACACTTATTACTGTTCACTTATATGTGATAAAGTAGCTAATGCCTGAAAAATGTTGCTACAGATCCATGGTGTTGCAGCAATATGGAACAGTAGCTTCCCTAAACAGCCTCACAGGGTTTTCAGTGTCCTCTGCTCTATCATTTACATATATAATGAACAGTAAGGACTTTTTAATACTCCCTTGGGGTACACCCAAAGTAACTTACTGATCTAACTATTTTGTATCCTGAATCTACTCACTGCTATATGCAAAATGCAGTGTGGTACCACGCATTTTGCATTGTGAGGCCTCTTTCTATGCTGAATACCACTCATTTCATCAATTATGTTCCTGCTTATGGACTGGCACTTCGAGAACTAGGTTAAGTTATTTATAGTATTTACACTATTTACTGTTATCTATCACAATACTACAGTCTCATAGCAAAGTATGCAAATATAGAATTGACAGAAACAATGGAATATATACTGAAACATTATCTGTCAATAAAATTAAATTTTATAAAATGCGATGACATTTAACTGACAGCAAAATCATTTATTGTACACTGAGATCGTACCTGTTGGCTTTAGAGTAGGTAATGAAGAATGGAGGTAGTCCAGCAGTTGTGCTGAAATCAAATGGGCCCAGTATTCTAACTAAGTAAAATGACAAACAAGTGTTTTCAAATAAACAGCTACACTGCTACCACACCAGAGCAATGCTGCACTAAACTGCTGCTTCAACTACTATCACAATCAAAGGTCTCACAATGAGATGTTGAGTCAGTGAATGGCTTCAATTTTGCCAACATAATCAAAAAAAGAAGTCTCTGAAGTAACACAGCAACAATGTCCCTTTTAAATTAAATACTGCAACACTTATTGTACATTGTAACTGAAGATGCTATTTGCCTTAAACTCTCCCCTTTTCTCTCACTCTAACGACAATGCATATAATGTCCAGTGCTTTCACTCTGGTTCCAAAACTACATCACTTACCACTTCTTGGGTGTTGTATTTTCTTGAAAATTTCTTTACTTGTCAATATCACAACTCCCTATTTGTCTTGTTTGTCTCTTGCTTGGTCTTTATAACATATTTAAACCTATTTCAAACACTGCACTGCTGGATTATCTCTTGAAACTCTCTCTACAAACTTTGAACAATTTGGTATCCGTTATATTACTGTGCCTCCCACTCCCATATAAAACAGCACTTGAACAACATTTGTTAGCAGTTCTTGAGCCAAGGGATTTTTTTTTCTTTGTTTCTGTCACCAGAATGGACAAAGAAAGAAGCATTTGGAAAATACTGACAAGACAACGGGGCACAATGATAGGGCATTTTAATACACCAGGAAATAATTTCCACAGTACTAGAAGGAGCTGCAGAGAGAGAGGGAGACTGGGTTACATACAACAAATAATTGATGCTGCACAATTCTAGACTTCTGTATGTGTTATGGTCATGGTTATCATCATCAGTCCAAAGACTGGTTTGAGGCAGCTCTCCACCCTACTCTATACTGTGACAGTCTCTATCCTTTCGTAACTATTAAAACCCCCATAATTGACACTGCTTCTTGTAATCATGCATTACTATGTATTTACAATTTTTAACTCCCAAACCTCTATTCATTACCAAACTGACTATTCCTTGAAGGCACAAGATGTGTCCTGTCAACATACTTTTTCTTTTAGATAAGCTATGCCATACATTTCTTTCCTTTCGAATTAAATTCTGTACCTCTTCAGTGGGTACCTGTTCTACCCGCCTTATCCGCAACATTTCAAAAGCTTGTCTTCCCCTCTTTTCTGTGCTGTTTAACATCCACATTTCATTTCTGTACAAGGCTGCAGCACAAAAGTTACTTTCAGAAGGTATTTCATAACACTTGAAATTTTATTAGAAATTTACATACACTCCTTATGAAAAGCTTTTCTTGCTATTGCTGGTCTCATATCCTCTATACATCAGCGATCAGTTACTTTGCTGCCCAAATAGTAAAACATACTACTACTACTACTACTACTACTACTACTACTACTACTACTACTACTATTACTACTATATTGTCTTATTTTCTAATCTAATTACATTGGAATCTTTGAATTTAATTGCACTACATTCCAGCAACACTGTTTTACATTTGGTGATGTTCACTGCATAATCCATTTCCAAGATACACAGAATTATGTTCAGCTGATTTCCCAAGTATTTTGCCATTTTTGACAGAAATACATTGCCATTAGCAAATTTCAGTACTACCTATTTGTTTTCTACAGTATTCCTTTCCCTTGTTTTAGTCAATAGCTGCCTAATTCCCCATTTCCACAACCTTTCATTTTTTCAGTTTATGCAAGTTGCATGTACCAAATTTCCTAAATTTCTTGTTTTAATAAGTAGTTCATAAAAATAAATTATAATCAGAATACACAACTGCTCTTGGAAACATTCTGTAGTTTAAAATCTGGGTTCAAAATCAATCTCTCTCTCTCTCTTTCAGCATTATACAATCGGATACATTCTCATGTCTCCAGGTCCCTTTCATGTAAAGAATCCTTTTAGGATTCTTAAACCAAGTGTTAGCAATGATTAAATTCTACTGTATACAAAATTCTATCAGACAGTTTCCCCTTCTATTTTTTCTCCATTCAGTTCTTTTGTAGTATTGGAAATCGGTATAAAGGAACAGTTGCAATGAAAGTAATATTGCAATGTCTGTAGCATACTGTATTGAATTTATTATGGATGTAGTAAATATATATAATACACGCACTATTATGATGGAATTACATAGCTTCTTTCTTAACGTAGCAAAATAAGGCATTTGCATTTCCTAGATGGAAGATGGTATAAAGGCACTCACTGTCCTGTTGTGTTATTGGATTGTTGGTTCCTTTGTTCAAAATGCTCTTCAGCATTGATTTTGTTGCAATTTGTAGTTCTTGCAGTGATATTTATTGCACTTTTCAGCTCACATACAACCTTAAATTGCCTTCAACTGTGGCAAAAACACTCTGCAAGTATTCCTCGAAGGTTTTCCATGTGGTTCATATCCTGGCTGTGCGCATACCAGAGCAAAACATCCGTATCTGTATCTTCAAACCACTCTTTGCATGTAGCAGAAACATGCATAGATGCATTAACTTGTTGACATTCATTGCCTAGGTTCTGATACATTCTAATCAATTCTGGCTCTAGCCTCTCAGTGTAGTGTAAGTCTCAAGAGTCCATTCTTGTGTTTGGCCAAGCAATGGGTGATTTATGTTTAGTCCCGAAGACTGCCCAAACTGCAACACTTCTGCCACCAAAATTTATGTTCAATCTTACTTGCTGCACAGCCCTCACATCACGCCAATAATACTGAAGTCCAACTGGAAAGCTAAATTAAATTTCTTCTCATCACTGAAAATCTCTGTATCCCAATCTGAAGTCCACATATGTTCTTCAGTGAACAACTCCAGTCTAGCTTATTTATGTTTGAGTGTTAGAGCAGGTTCCTGCAGTTGTTCCTTGAATGCAAGATGTTTGGAACTTGACAAAATTTCTTGTACACGTCTGTCAGTTACTGACAAGTGTAAATCAGGAACAAATTGAGAAGAATAACAGTTTGTAGCCCCTGCTTTGCACAAAAGGAACCCTTTCTGTGACTCATATAATTTTCTACTTTTCTCATATTTTCCTTTCATCCATATCGTGCACCCAATCTAACGAAATTATCAACCACTGTAATTGAATGGTTCAACCTCTTAGTGATATGATGGTCACAGAATTCCATTACCTTGTACACATTGATCTTTTTCTTTTTCATCCCATGCTGTTTCCCATATGACAGTGTCACAATCATGGTTTATGTACACAACTCACACTGCCATTAATAGTGTTTCTTATTTGTTGTAAAGGCAAATATGTACACAGTAATACCAGACAGAGCCTGCTCCTCTATATTGAGTTATACCATCTACCACCTGAAACACTGATGTCTTTGATATATACTGTATTACATCAACTGCACTACCATTTGACTGTGTTTGTTGTCATACTGGATCTCAGACTATTGCATATACACTGTACACAATTATTCCAGCCAACAATGTCAATTTTTCCAACAAATATTCATGCCTTTATACTGATTTCCATTACTGTACTATTTTCCTGTTCTTAAAATCAAATTCCAGCCCCATCTCAAATTTTTATCTCCCTCAACAATCTGAATAATTTCTTTTATCTCATTATATGTTTTTTCAATTGCCTTATCATCTGTAGATCTAGGAGGCACATACATTTGCACTACTGTGGAAAGTCTTGGCTTTGTGACTATCTGGATTAAATTATGGAATTCAGTACACTGTTTACAGTAGATCAAATGTGATATTTTGTATTCAGTATTACATCTACTGCATTTGTGTTTCTGTTCATAAAGCTCTATTCACCTGAACATAAAACCTGTTCTTCCTGCTACCACACTTTAAGATATGTACTTCTGCCTGTAAGTGCACTTACCAATCTACCCAATGGAGGGATCAGACATTCCATCTTCTGACTTGCAGGATGCCAAGTTTGATTTATCTGATCACGACATCATTGTCCTTTCTATCCTCCTATCACCATTCTAGATATCTGAAAGTTAGTCATGGAATAGTTCACCAACGATAATGCTACCATAATTAAATCATACAGTAGATATGTATATCTGCAGGAAATAGAATGGCTGTAGTTTTCCTTCACACCATTCACAGCAATAACACAGCACAGGCCTGTTTACTAATAAGGCCATCTAACTGAATCTTTCAGCATGTTCCCTCTGTAGCATCTGGAGAGGCAACTGTCCCACTTTAGGAACCATATTTTAGTCTGCTCTCTTTACAGTTAAGCTTCCTCCCCATGCAACATGTTTGTGCCAACAGTCACCCTGGCGATGAAGACATTTCTTTGAGTTTAATTTTCATGGAGGCAGTGCTTCAATCTCTTTGCAAGCAACAGCATTGACAGCTGCTATTTCCAGTTTAACGACTACACTGGCACAACCTGGAGCCCCGCCAACAACATACCCGCTGCCACTCACTGTATACAATGATGCAGCAGAGAACCAGGACACAAACAAAAAATGCTAGTAGCAACATTCCAAGCATTTAAGGTAACATGCATATACTTGTGCAAGACCCTTTTTTGTCATGGATTTCACCTCACGTGTATAAGTTGTTGCGTCAGCCCAACCCCTTACAAGAATTTTCCAGCCTTTCTTTCAATCACTTGTGAGTTATTTTCTACTTCCACTGTAAACATACGTTATGGCTGCTCTTGTGGAATTTTACCACTGCGAAAAACAACCAAAAGAGTCATACAGGGTATGGGCAGCAGAAATACACTGATTTAGCCAACATAATTTTGTGACAAATTTTCATAGGGAATCCTATGGAGATCTAATGGTTCGTGATGCAATACATTTTTCTCCTGATAGGTAAGTTCAAGAGTGAGTTCTAATATGTGAAAAATTTTACCGTTTTGGAAGTCATGAAGACACCTCAGTCATTTGACGTTTCATGGGCTGCAGGCAGTCAGGTGGAAGCCTGATCTGAAATATCAGGAATCTGTCCCTCTCACACATCCCAGCCTTCAGTCAGTCCACAATGGAACATATGACTCTACTGCAGCAGTCCAGCAGATGTCTTTATGTTGTACAGGTAATTGTCATTTGTGACAACAGACCGAATCACAACAGTGACAGGCTAATGCTCTACTGCCTTTATGCCCACACTGCTTCATTCAACACGAATGGACTGCGTGTCCCAAGAGCTGGAAAACATGTAACAGGTGACATAACAAAGGACACGTTGCTTCTGTTCCTAACTCCTTCCCAAATCTGAGTGGGGATGAAATGAACATTGATATGAACAGTTTGTCAGCAGTGACAGTGTTCCAAAGCAAGATATACACTGACGTGTGCGTGTGTGCGCGGGCTGTAGCAACACTGGCGAATTCTCAGACTTATGTGGATTTGGATTCTCCCCCTCTGACACCAGTGTCACAGAGGTTGATGAGTAATACGAAACAACACATTCCCATTGTTGAACATTTTCTGCACCAGTGACTTCCAAGGCTGTGGTTTTTTCACTAAAATGCCTAGTTGTGGAGAATGTTTACACTGAAATTCTGCTTGGGTGTTTTTCAACGGTTTTGATTCGCCATCAATGATGACGTGCATGTGGTTTATGATAAACTTCCATATAAACAGTTAGATACCCTGTGTCAAATTTTCCTCTCTATTTTTCCCAGGACTGGGTGGTGCAACAGAATGTCAGGCTTATATTCTGATGAAACAGTCTCTCTGACAGCATTTTTTCTGGGTCCACCTGGTACCAGTAAACTCACAGGATCAAGCAACAGCAGAATTAATGTGTCTTCCATCACTTTATGTTATTCGACCTATTTCTTCCAGTGAATGGTCAGCACTACTGGTGATAATCAAAAGACCTACCACTAAATAACACCCCGGCAGTTATTTTGGAAATTTATTACTCCACAGTCAATCATTAATACCTATCCTATTCTGCACCGTGATGATCTCTTAACAATATTATTGGGGGGCCATATTTTTCACAGACTGGCTTCAGAGTGACATATTTACTGCTGCTGTTCAGTGAGGAATCTAAATGCCTTATAGTTATCAATACCCATTTGAGCTTTATCAATACCAGCATTTGCCTTTTGATGTAGCAAGCACGCCACCTATTTTTCAACACCTTAGGGCAACTTATTGCAACAGTTTGAGGCTGCATCAACTATTTAGATGACACTAGAGTGTCCAGCACCTCCACAGAGAAACATTTGCAGAAGCTTTGCACTCCATTTTCTGTTTTACAGTCTGCATGGTTAAAGTGCAATTTGGAAGACAGCTTTTCAACCATCAATTATTTACTTGGGTTTTGAAGTGCCACATGCTGACATTAAACCATTGCACCAGCATATTGATGCTATTGACCTACTACTACACCCCACATCTATCACAGAATTACAAGCATTTTTAGGTAAAATTGCATATTACCACTAATTCACACCAGACACTATTACTGTGCCACAAGTGCTCAACACATTGTTACATATGAATGTTCGTTTTCACTGGTCCCAGCTTGCAACCGGACATTAAAGTAGTTTAAATGTAAGCTGCAGTTGGCCCTTTGTATGGTCACTTTTCAGCTGGACCAGCACACTGTGTTAGCAATGTACGCATCTGAGTTTGGTCTTCGTGCCGTCCTTGCTCATACGTGTGGGAATGGATCTGAACACCCTATTGCACGTACCTCTTAAATCCTTCAGTTCAGTTCAGTAGGGTCAGTAGTGTTATTCTCTGAAAGAGAAAAAGGCTTTGGTGATTGCGTATGTTTTATAAAAAAATTATTTTTTCTACACACGTCTACATTTCACCTGATCACAGACCACAAACCACTGGTCTTTCTTTTTAACACTTTGGTGTCCTTGCCGAACAAGGGCATACAGCACTTACAGCAGTGAACTCTTTTCCTGTCATGATATGGGATATACTTTCGGCTTATAGTGAAACATGCAAATGTCTTTTAGCACTTGCCAACTGGCCAGGATCCAGAGTTTGACAAAGGAGAACTGTTTTCATTTAGACGCGGAAGCTCAAAATGTTGATGCTTTTCCTGTTACTAGCACTGAAACTGTGGTTGAGATATTTGCAGATGCTGTTTTAATTAAAATTGTTTCTTTTGTGCAACACAGCTGGCTGGATAAACCTCTGGATCATGCTTCCAATCCTTTGAGAAATTGTTTTACATTATGAAGTCTTTCTGTTTGGAATGGATGGCTGCTGTTAGCTACAAGGGACACTGTTCCCCAGGCTGCGGTCCCGTCTGCCCTTCAGAGTAAGGTTACGTGTTTGCTACATGTGTGGCACTGGGGTGTGTCACATACAAAAGCATTAGCATACATGCATTTTTTGGGTAGGCACTGATGGAGAGATAGTGCTAGTTCTGGCAGATTGCAAACAGTGAGCCACCCATTAAGCGATTCCCTGTGATTCTCTAACACCATAGCCAGATACATCAGCCTTGGGAACAAATTCATGCAGATTTCATGGGACCTGTTTTGAATCTCTTTTGGCTTCTTGTAATTCATGCTTATTGGAAGTTTCTGTATACTTCTGTGGTGGCTACTATCTCAGCTTTGTGAAAAAATTTTTGCAATGGAAGGTCTTCTGTATACATTAGTTAAAGACAACAGCTCCCAGTTCATATCTTAGGAATTTGAAGATTTTCATAAAGAAAGAGGCGTTCACCATGTCAAGGCTCCTCCTTTCCACCTTCAGTCAAACAGGAAAGCTGAATGACTGGCATGAACATTTAAAGACTCGGATGAAAAATGTGTTTCGTTTGTGTCACCGGAAGTAGCTTTTGACTGGTTCCTCAGTTCTTATAGGTTCACTCCTGTTGGCAATAGGAGTCCAGCAGACTTGTTTCATGGACATCAGCCCTGGACTTCACTGTATCTGCCCTGCCCGATACGGGGCCATCTGCCAGCACAGTGCAGTACCAGTGGCCAATGCCTCTGCGACATCCACATGGCTGAGGGGAGGGCAATGTGACACATTGACCAGCTATGACCTCCCAGGGGTGGCTGCACGCTAGTTGTGCCTCGACTCCCCTGTGTCGTCTGTCTGCCCAGCCGTCTAATACATCGTGGCCATTACCCTCACCTTCTCTGTCACCACTGCCAATGTTTTCACAACTATCTCCTCTGCAGTGGATGCCCCCTTCAACTGTCACAGACCATGGTTGGGGCCCATGTCCCACACTGTTGCAGCCGACACCAGTGCTGCCACCTCCATCACAACCAGTGCCACATGTTCCATCACTATTAACACAATCTCCTTCCCTATTGTTGAAATCAGACATGGAAATGGAAGCTGCACCAGTGCTGCCTGTCCTACCATATGGCCTTAGACAATAGGGCATGCACTGCACCTGTCCGCACTCATGCCACTTACGACCCTACGCATGGTGGCAGTATATCACGTGACTCAACAACCTACATTGCCCACAGAAGAAATGGACATGAGCATAGTGCTCACCTCCATGCAATGGAAGAGGAGTGAGTTTACTACCAGTTTAATATGTACATCACTTCATACTTTGCGCATAAAGTTTGTGCTTGATTTGGCCACTAGAGGCCACTTGGTATGCTAATACAACAGCAACTGTGTGCACATTCTGACAGCTGCGGCCCCCCTTGGAGCTAATGACTATATAGGCTGTAGTGCAAGGCTCCACCAACCACTTGTGTACTGCTAATTTTATAGTACCTCGTCTTCCATGTGTGTGTACTGTTCGAGCAATAAAGTACAATTTCCTTGGGTTATAACAAAACAGAATGCAGATTAAGCTTATGTGACATCTCTGTTTGATTTTAATGTATATCTTAACTCATTCCACCTCCTAGAATGTTCTCTTCCTTGATGGTATCTACACATAACAATGAACATATCAACAAATCAATGTATCAAGACACCTAGAGTGGTTGATATTTCTTAAGAAGTACGAAGTTCTTTGCAAGAAAGGACTATGATAAAACTGACGAAACTGGTATGCAGGATAAATATAACACCTTATACACCCTCAGACCTCATGGCCAATATCATAATCCAAATTCCAAAGAATTCAGGTACGGAATGGTGTGAGTATTTCTGAACAATCAGTTTACTGAGTTGTGGAACATCAACTCAAATTATTTACAGAAGGATGGAATGACTTCTAAAAGTCAGTCTGCGGGGAGATCACATTGGATTTTCCAGAAAATTAGGAATACAGGAAGCAGTATTGATTTTGAGGTTTTGTTTTAGGAAACACATTGAAGAACAGCCAACCAATAATTATAGCACATGAAAATAAATGGAAAGCTTTTGAGAATATTAACTGGCACATGCTCTTCGATATTCTTAAATTATCCAAGATACACAGAAGGGAGTGAAAGTGTGTCTACAACTATACGGAAATTAACTGTACTTCTAAGAGCTGAAGAAGAACCAAAAGGGAAACTGTGTTGGTTAACAATGTGAGGTATTGTTGTAACTTGTCCCCATACTATTCTCTCTGGAAATTTAACAAGTAGAAATGAAACTGAAGAACAATTTTGACAGGGAATTAAGAGACAAGGAGGACCTTAAAGGTTTGCTGATGTTACCATAATTGTCAGAGATGGAAAAGAATGTGGAAGATCAGCTGAACAGTATGCCACAAAAAAAGTAATATGAAAAATATCCATGAAAGTTAAACAAGGATAGTCAAATTAAGTAAGCTGAGGGTGAGGAAATTAGATTAGAAAATGGGACAATAAAAGGAGTAGACAAGTTTTGCCATTTGGTTAGTGAAGTAACTGATGATGGCCAAAGTACAGAGAATATAAAATGGCAATTGCCTATAGCACAAGAAAGTTTACTGAAAAACAATTTTGTTAACATTAAATATAACTTTAATGTGTTAAGAAGTCCCTTCTAAAGGCATTTGTCTGGAGTGTTAACTTGTACAGAACTGATAAGTGGTCGATAAGCAGCTCAAGGAAAATAGAGAACAAGAATCTATTGAAATGTGTATTTACAGAAGAATGCTGAAGAATAGTTGGTAATACTCCATAAATAATAAAGAGGAATTGAATGTAATCAGGAAAACAAGAAATTTACAGCAAAACTTGACAAAGGACAAGGAAAGATTGATGGGATACAGTATGAGGCATAAAGGCATAGCTACTTTGTGAGGCAAGGGAGGGTGGGAGGGAGGGATGGAGGGAGGGAGGGAGGGAGGGAGGGAGGGATGGAGGGATGGAGGGAGGGAGGGAGGGAGGGAGGGATAAGGAAATGTAGAGGAAACCAAATACCTGTTTGTGATAACAGGTGAAAGTCAACAAAGGCTGTAGTAGTCATTCTGAAGTGAAAAAACTTGTACAGTTTAGAATAGTGTGGCATTAAACCAGCCTTTGAACTGAGAAGTACAACAATAATACTCAAATAAATAAATAAATTGGAATGCTGTCCCATAAAATATTCTCTGCTTTGGTTGGTTTATTGTCAATGTAAAGTTACTCAAAATTCACGAAAGGTCACAAGTAGTCTTCTCTTTCATTTTCAGAGCTATGAAATAATTGAATTAAAGTATGTCCACATTTCTTGTGAAGATTATACTTATGTATAATTTTGTAAGACAGCAACTAGACAGTGGATAATATGGTATTGGATGACCTGCAATTAAACATTTATGGATCACTTAATGAGTACGCAACTAGACAGTGGATAATATGGTATTGGATGACCTGCAATTAAACATTTATGGATCACTTAATGAGTACGAAAATCGGAATTGGATATAGTATACTGTACCATAAATAATTAGTTAATTATTGTAAAGCTTCGTGCGAGATAGATGTCATGTTTGGTGATCTTTGCTGAATACACACATCTAACCTGGTGTTAACTTCCTCCCATTTCTTATCCTTAATATGTTTGTTATTCAGAGTTACACAAGTGCCTCCAATAGCTGTGCTATCATGATGGATTATCCAAACACACAAACTTAAATGGTTTGAAAGGTTATTGTTACAGCTCCACTGACACTGGCGACACTGACTTGATAAGCCGACAGATATAGAAGAGGATTGACCACACAATTTTCAAACTAATAAAATACAAGACTCCACAGGTCCTAAAGGTATGACAGTGTCATGGCATATCTTGCGACTACCACTATTCTGGCCTGATAATATGCCACTCTTGTTTGTGCGGGTTGGAGCTAGGTTTCATAATTCAGGAAATCCACAGATTCTACCAAGTCTGCTCTAGTGGTTAGTGAGCTCTACCATCACTATGTTGCCAAATTTAAGGTTGTAATTGATGTGTCGGCAGCTGGGCCAACACCTTGTAGATAGAGGTGGCAAATGCACGCTAAACTAACGCAGACGGGCTTGAAGTACTGGAACAGGATAAGTAATTAATGCTATGAAGAAAAGAACGGAGCTGGAATAATACTTAACTTTACTGTCTTGTTCTTGTACATCTTATGGTAATACAAATGAATCTCTCTCCAGATATGGATTAACTGCGCCTTGCTAGGTCGTCCGTACAACTGGGGCGAGGTCTAGTCCGTGTCTTTAGACCTGCCTTGTGGTGGCGCTAGGTTTGCGATCACACAGTGGCGACACGCGGGTCCGACATGAACTACAGGACCGCGGCCGATTTAAGTTACCACCTAGCAAGTGTGGTGTCTAGCGGTGACACCACAGTAATCACATCACCTCTTGCACAAAATTCATGTAGAGCACTGTAGTGCCATGCAATGGAGTCTGAATATCAGCAATAACACAGGCAGATTATGATCACCCTTTAGACAAATTGGATGCCCTGGCTAAACTAGCGATGGACTGCCAGTTTCACACCATCTTAGAGAGTCATCTTCTGGTCATTTTGCAAAGGCAAAGGCAATGGCAAAGGCAAAGTTTAGCCTACAGCTCATGGAAAGCGTTACTCCCCTTATAACCAAAAAATTTGGCGTGGCACCTGCAGTGTAGTTACAGTGCCCTGAATGCAAGAACAATTCCAGACTCATATCCAATTCCCTTACCAACCCTTTGACTGCTATGGATGAGTTAACGTGTCATGCTCCACTGCTGCACAAGTGCTGAAGATGTGTTTAAACACAGCCCCTGTATTTTCCTCAAGCATTATTGATGTGTTTACATGTCCCATATCACCAACCTTCTCACTGATACAGATGAGCTATGTCAATATTTCAGTGAACACATAGTTTCAAATATTTTGAACAATTTATGAAATATGCCAATTGTAAATACCAAAATTCACAATGCTGGATATAAAATCCAATACCTCAAGAACAAAATGCTCTAAATTTTAAATTACATTTCAATACTTATCCACATTTCATACACAGCATTGTATGGGCTAAAATCAACTGCACACAAAGCTTACACAATGTGTTTATGTTTCAACAAACACTAGAATTTCATGCAATCATTTACTTAATATGATGCAACACAGGAACTATGATGAATACCGAAAATAAATTCAGCACTTTATCGAGTGAAGACATCCGACTGTAAGATCTGAAAACAAAATCAAATTTTTTCACCTAATAGTTTTCTTAAAATCATATGATGAGCATTTCGTAGTGGCTGGAGCCCCATCTCCCAGCACACAGGTAATAGCATCATGCGAACAGTACAGCCACAACAAAGCAACACTCACCACAGAATGTGGAGAGCACATCTGGAGCCATTAAAAGGTTATGTGACTACAATTGCATTCTCAGTGATGCTACTGTGTTCAGTGTACTGGACTGTGCAAAGACTTTTATGTAAATTCATGTGGTGAACAAACATTCCGAAGACTTCTGTAATAATGCCATTCGGCTTATACAAAAATGTCAGCACAGTACAGTAGCCCGTTATATGCATGTGCCCACTGGGGAACTTGCATATAGGCGGAGATGCTGACCTTTGCCTTCATTTCAAATTGGGTTTCTCACTTTAGCTGTCTGCTGGACATTAGCACAGACCAAGGCCAAAAAGTAAGGCCAGAGTTCGTTAACCAGCTAAGAAAATTCTGCCCTGCTCTCCGTTACTAGAGGACATTTACCACCCAACAAGCTACATCATGGTAAAACAATGGCTTAATTCTATAAAGACTGCATAAATGTGTGGCACAACCAGCTGGAGAATTGAGTTATCTATGATCTTATTGGTCTTTCAAGACATTCATTGTCAGAAGAGCTCTAATACTGTGAAACATTTCAAATGCTCAGTGGATTCATCAATCCAAGGTCTGTACCATCATACTTCATTTGCTGCCTGAGGAACCATGCTGTATGCATTCGCTCACATCAAGCCTCAAGATGTTTAATGGCACCTACCTTTTTGCATATCACAACCTGCCCACATGCACACATTATGTTGTACACATATGGTGTCACTATCTCCACAAACTGTGTACACGGGTCCACATTGGGTTATCAAAAGAGAAGCATGAGCCATAAATACAGGGTGTTTGAAATAGAATATACAGCTTTTAAAGTACTGTAGCTTTTATTACACACAACTTACAATTATAATTCAGCAAATGAAAGAGCAACTCAGTTTTGTCTGTGTAGCTGTGCACAAAGAGAATACTAGGGAATGACCAATAGTAACTGATGAATGTGCTGAACAAGTGAGAGTCTTTCACGCATAGCCCACGAAATCAGTTAAGAAAGCTATTTGTGAACTAACTGTTCCAGTGATGTATGTGTGGAGACATAAGGTGACACAACTATGTCCTTATTGTTTGCAGTTGTAAGAAGCTCTAAAGACTACATCCTATGGTTTACTTGCCAATTTTGTAGATGAAAAGTTTCTGTATGGAGCGTATTTTCTGAATCATGTGGTCTTCAGTGATGAATCGACATTACACCTATGTGGACAGTTGCAATGAGACTCCATTCAATTGAATTGTTTTGCTCCATACCCCAGCAGAAAGTTTATGGCCTTGCTTTCTCACTGAAGCAACTGTAATTCATGCTTCTCATCTTGTTGTACTAGAACAGCAGCTCTTCCTTCAACTGGTGACACAACTATGTCCTTATTGTTTGCAGTTGTAACCACAGAAGGTTATTTGGCAGCAATATTATGTGCCGCCTAACTGGTATAACTCAATATGTGATTATGCAATTGATTATACCACATTGTCTCTGACCAATGGATTGGTCATAAGGAGCTGGGTGACAAGAGCTTGGTTTGCATTAGCTCCATGTTCACACACAGTTTGATGCCATGCAGTTTTTAACTTTGGGGTTCACAAAGGATCATGTATCGGTGCCTCCCCTACCGGCTGATAAACCTGACTTCATGAACAGCATTGTTGCAACAATTACACCATGCACATTGAACAAGGTTTGGGAAGAACTCATCTATTAACTTTGTGTGTGACAAATGATGCTCACATTGAACATTTGCACAAAAAAAAAACCTGTTTGACTCGCTCTTTCATTTGACTATTATCAGGGTGTATACATCAACAAGGGAAAAAACTCCCGGATTTTTCCCGGTTAAAAATACCATTTCCCCCGGGTGAAAAAACACTTTTTCCGTGTTAAGTGACAGTATATTCTTCCTTGCCACTGTAAAACTCATCAGTCCTTTGATTGTTTGTTTCAAATAAATTGACTGCCTCAGCAGAAAAGATTAATAAAAGCCAAATCTCTTTAGCAAACCTTCAAAAATAACTTCATTGTTCTGCGAGGCAAATAATGCTTCACTGTCAGAAAGGTGGAAACAAAATCTGAAACTAATAACATATTTAGCCTTCTGTAATTATGCGAACTTTTTTTTTTAATTCATTTGATAGCTCCCGGTCACAAAAATCTGTTTTGTTTTCATTTAACGTGGGAGCCATAAACAATGAGGAAACAATAAAATCACTGAACGTATACACAGGTCACGTCGAGACGACACATCTCCCCACCACAACTCAGACTGCTCTATGCATCAGTCCCGGATTTACTGTGTTTCCAAACCGGGGCAATATTAGATAGTGGCGCCCAGCCACACTTCTGTAACCAGAAGCAGGAGAACGTACTACTCATACACGACGCAACTGCTCAAACGAATCTTATTTAAACAGTTGTCACGTCAGGCTCATGGGAGGAAACATGTCGTTATGAAGCATTGCACATTCTTCCTAAAGCCTTTGACAAACTTTGCTGTTGGCAGACACTTATATAAGCACTGTGTTTTGTTGTTGTATGTCGCGCATTTCCTTCGCAACTTAAAAGTTTTATTTTCGTTTTTTCTCGTTCAGGTTTTGTTGCTGCAGTATTATTCTGCAGTAGTGGGATACAGTAATATCCTTTGTTAGAGTATTGGTTCTTACCAATCAAAATCACAAAAAATTAGCTGAAAACTAAAACAACAAAAAATTCCCAGAATTCTAAATAATTCCTGGGTTTTTCCCGGTTTTCTCCCAGATGAAAAAATTCCCGGGTCTTTCCCGGATCTCCCGGTTGTCCCGGGTCGTATACACCCTGATTATGTATAACGTAAGCGGAAGGTAATAAATGCTTCAGAGCCTTAAAATCAATACATTCATTCTGAAATACCCTGTATTTTACTAAATGGTAAAACAACAAAACAGCTACTATCTCAACACAGTAAAACCAGAGTACTTATTTCCAAATAAAAATGTGAAATACACTTGTGCCTCAAAGCCAGCCTCAGCTTCAAAACATGTACTATCATTCAAAATACACTCCAGGTGTTGCGTTCATTTTCTGACACAATATTTGGACAATGTTCCACTTATCCTTAAGGGACTGATGTAGCAAATGAGACCATCACCTGTTGTGTTTCGTAACTGTCAGTTAGTTCACACGACAGGTGCTCTTGATTCAGCATCAACAGTTTTGTTCAGGAAGGTTCCTTAGGCAGGCAGTGAAAACTCCTTTATTGAGAAGGTAGACATCTTGCCTAGTGTTAATTTACTGCAATTTACAAATCTCAAGATCTTGCTTTCACCAACACATATCTATAAGTAAATATTTGTTATTCAGAGTTATATGAGTGCCAATAATTTGTGTGCTATCACACCTGAACACATGTATGTAAGTAGCTGGAACGAATATTGCCATAGCAGCTTCGACAAACATTTGTGAATCGTCTAATGGGAAGGAAAATTGAAATTGTAGATAGATTATCTCATGAATAATTAATTATTATTCACCTTGGGTGAATACTGACCACAAGAAATTTGAAGAAAAAGTCTTGTTTTGCTTGTTTCAAGCACTGAAAAACAAACAAATTGTGTGTACTGATTTGTTAGTACAGATGAGATGACTGAATGCTGAAAGGCATTATCAGTCTTAAATGATGATGATGATGATGATATGAGATATGTATCTCATGCTTGAAGTCAAAAAACAACAGCGGTCAAACAGAGTCCCACACCAAAAAAGTCAGTCAGTCTCATGTGCTTGAAAAGTTGCGAACAATTTTTTCTGAGATGCAAAACAAATTCTTGTAATGAAGTGATTCACATGGGAAAACTGATAGCAGGCAAACAACACATCAGTTTTTTAAGATGAATTGGATGGGAAAAAACATTGCCATTTGCACAGACAATAATTCTGCCCATGAAGGTGATTTGCCAATGTAGAAATTAAGAGGTCTGTAGAACATCCAGAAAATTCACTTGACTTTTCATCCCTAACTTGAATTTTTCCTCCATCTGATGAGTGTGTTGCTGGAAAATGTTTTTGGATACAACAAAGGAATCATGGAAGATACAAACCAGTGCTGTATCGACTGTCCTGCATCTCACTTCAGGGATGGATCCCAGTCACTGGAAAAATGTTGAATGTCTGACAGAAGACAATGACCTAACAGAAGGCAATGTCAAATGTAATTACATTTTAAACCTAGAAACATTCTTTCACTTCGATTGTGACAAGTTTACATGTTACCCTGACGTATTCTCCCCTGAATGTAGAAAATACACTCCTGGAAATGGAAAAAAGAACACATTGACACCGGTGTGTCAGACCCACCATACTTGCTCCGGACACTGCGAGAGGGCTGTACAAGCAATGATCACACGCACGGCACAGCGGACACACCAGGAACCGCGGTGTTGGCCGTCGAATGGCGCTAGCTGCGCAGCATTTGTGCACCGCCGCCGTCAGTGTCAGCCAGTTTGCCGTGGCATACGGAGCTCCATCGCAGTCTTTAACACTGGTAGCATGCCGCGACAGCGTGGACGTGAACCGTATGTGCAGTTGACGGACTTTGAGCGAGGGCGTATAGTGGGCATGCGGGAGGCCGGGTGGACGTACCGCCGAATTGCTCAACACGTGGGGCGTGAGGTCTCCACAGTACATCGATGTTGTCGCCAGTGGTCGGCGGAAGGTGCACGTGCCCGTCGACCTGGGACCGGACTGCAGCGACGCACGGATGCACGCCAAGACCGTAGGATCCTACGCAGTGCTGTAGGGGACCGCACCGCCACTTCCCAGCAAATTAGGGACACTGTTGCTCCTGGGGTATCGGCGAGGACCATTCGCAACCGTCTCCATGAAGCTGGGCTACGGTCCCGCACACCGTTAGGCCGTCTTCCGCTCACGCCCCAACATCGTGCAGCCCGCCTCCAGTGGTGTCGCGACAGGCGTGAATGGAGGGAGGAATGGAGACGTGTCATCTTCAGCGATGAGAGTCGCTTCTGCCTTGGTGCCAATGATGGTCGTATGCGTGTTTGGCGTCATGCAGGTGAGCGCCACAATCAGGACTGCATACGACCGAGGCACACAGGGCCAACACCCGGCATCATGGTGTGGGAAGCGATCTCCTACACTGGCCGTACACAACTGGTGATCGTTGAGGGGACACTGAATAGTGCACGGTACATCCAAACCGTCATCGAACCCATCGCTCTACCATTCCTAGACCGGCAAGGGAACTTGCTGTTCCAACAGGACAATGCACGTCCGCATGTATCCCGTGCCACCCAACGTGCTCTAGAAGGTGTAAGTCAACTACCCTGGCCAGCAAGATCTCCGGATCTGTCCCCCATTGAGCATGTTTGGGACTGGATGAAGCGTCGTCTCACGCGGTCTGCACGTCCAGCACGAACACTGGTCCAACTGAGGCGCCAGGTGGAAATGGCATGGCAAGCCATTCCACAGGACTACATCCAGCATCTCTACGATCGTCTCCATGGGAGAATAGCAGCCTGCATTGCTGCGAAAGGTGGATATACACTGTACTAGTGCCGACATTGTGCATGCTCTGTTGCCTGTGTCTATGTGCCTGTGGTTCTGTCAGTGTGATCATGTGATGTATCTGACCCCAGGAATGTGTCAATAAAGTTTCCCCTTCCTGGGACAATGAATTCACGGTGTTCTTATTTCAATTTCCAGGAGTGTACATGACAACTACAACTGACTTATCAGGCACAACTGCTATACCACACACACACACACACACACACACACACACACACACACACACACACACACACACGTTGTTGTTGTGATCTTCAGTCCTGAGACTGGTTTGGTGCAGCTCTCCATACTACTCTATCCTGTGCAAACTTCATCTCTCAGTACCTACTGCAGCATACATCCTTCTGAATCTGCTTAGTGTATTCATCTCTTGGTCTCCCTCTACGATTTTTACCCACCATGCTGCCCTCCAATACTGAATTGGTGATCCCTTGATGCCTCAGAACGTGCCCTACCAACCGATCCCTTCTTCTAGTCAAGATGTGCCACAAACTCCTCTTCTCCCCAATCCTATTCAATATCTCCTCATTAGTTATGTGATCTACCCATCTAATCTTCAGCATTCTTCTGTAGCACCACATTTCGAAAGCTTCTATTCTCTTCTTGTCCAAACTGTTTATCGTCCATGTTTCACTTCCATACATGGCTACACTCCATACAAATACTTTCAGAAACGACTTCCTGAAACTTAAATCTGTACTCGATGTCAACAAATTTCTCTTCTTCAGAAACGCTTTCCTTGCCATTGCCAGTCTACATTTTATATCCTCTCTACTTCGACCCTCATCAGTTATTTTGCTCCCCAAATAGCAAAACTCCTTCACTACTTTAAGTGTCTGATTTCCTAATCTAATTCCCTCAGCATCACCTGACTTAATTCGACTACATTCCATTATCCTCGTTTTGCTTTTGTTGTTGTTCTTCTTATATTCTCCCTTCAAGACACTGTCCATTCCGTTCAACTGCTCTTCGAAGTCCTTTGCTGTCTCTGACAGAATTACAATGTCATTGGCGAACCTCAAAGTTTTTATTTCTTCTCCATGGATTTTAATACCTATTCCAAATTTTTCTTTTGTTTCCTTTACTGATTGCTGAATATACAGATTGAATAACATCAAGGAGAGGCTACAACCCTGTCTCACTCCCTTCCCAACCATATTAGTATGTGGAAAATTAACAAAGGTGTGCCACATATCCATGCAATTAATGAATGTCAACCATTATGTATACAAGCTCTTCCTTAAAAATCACATGAAGAGAATAACCTAGCCTTGATATGAAAACAATTTGGAATATATGGATAGTGCAAATGAGAAAAATTACATTTATTAGATTGTCTTCAGGTGCACTGACCAAAGAACCAAAAGATAAAAATACAAGTTCTCTTTCTACCAGATCTATACAGGGATATAATGGAATCTAATCATTGCATTAATCATCAATTTTTTAAACATCCCTGAATGTGGGTAAATTTTGATCTTAGCTTGTAAAATGAACCCAGTTCACAAATTTGCTATCTTGTATAACACTTAACTTGCACTAACTGAACAATGTTTAGTATTAATTTAGTTTAGGTGAGGTAGGTTGGAAAAAGCACTGAATCAGCATTTGACCTGACTGTTCATCAGACTGCACCTTGTAAAGGGACATCCTCCTGCAACATTACTTTTCGTCAACAGTAGTAGCCGATACCAGAAATATTTTTTGAATTTTCAACATGTCAGTATTATATCAGCCATTTTTCTGAAAAATTTCATATAATTTTATACACAATACATTATATTTCAAGTTAAAACCTATGAAAAGAAATGTACACTTATTTTTTTTTTAAACATTTGAAATTATGAAACATTTGGCACATTTCAATTTTTTATTATTAATTACACAATCTAGAATTGTTTATTATGTTTATTTCTGGATTCATCATAAAATAATATTCTAAACTGACAGAAATTCATTTGTCAAGAAAAATTGTAAACCCTCTGGAATAATGTTATTACTGCAGAGCAAAGTGGAAAAAAGTGTGCTTCTGGCGTGATCAGAGGTCTTTTTTTTTTAGTCGGGATGAACAATGTTATTTTGGCTTTGCTAATGTGAAAATTCAAATGACCATGTGTATAGTAAAATACACACAATAAATCATCGAAAAAACAAAAGTTCTTCACAGACATTCTTCAAATTTATTTGGATCAATTAGATGATGAAAACTTAAAATGTGAAAATTTCAGCTTCAAAATTCAGAACCCCTAGATATGAAGGATTGGAGTCAACTGTGCAAGAAAAGATAGGAAGAAAGTTGGTTGTAAATCTTACCTTATCTTGAATCTCATGAAAAAACATCATCATCGTAGACAATAGTGATGACAAAGAAGGGGGGGATGGATTACAAGCCATTAATTGTACATCACAGATAAACTACAAAATTGTTTAAGGTTTTGTGTTTCAACGGTGGACGGCATGAGGTGGAAGAAACTTCTCACATTCTGCAAGACACTTCTCCATGGGGACAAGTATTGATATGGGTATCTTTGAAGTAAACATGAATACACAGCTCTCAGCATTTATAGCTCTTGAGCACAGAATTTTGACCATTGCAGTACTCATAATTCTAGGAAACAGCAAATGATGTATTAAGTTGGTGGGTATTGTAGATAATCTTTATAACCAATATGGTAGTGAATGTACCATATTTACTCGAATCTAAGCCGCACTCAAGTCTAAGCCGCACCTGAAAAATGAGACTCGAAATTAAGGAAAAAAATTTTCCCGAATCTAAGCCACACCTGAAATTTGAGACTCGAAATTCAAGAGGAGAGAAAAGTTTTAGGCCGCACCTCCAAATCAATACAAAGTTGGTCCATTTTAATATGAGACACAATTTAGGTCGAATGAATGACAATACAACTACAGTAGTTTGGTTCGAGTCGTAAGCTTAGCAGTTAAGCTTTACAAGGTAGCCATTGCTAAGCGTCAGGCGCTCCGTCCGTATTTATACGGGTAACCTTCCTTTTTCACGTGCTTCATCTGGTTTGAACTGATTGCTTATTTTTCTTTGATCTGATAAGTGCCGTTCTCTTTGTTATAGGTTTTTCTGTCACTCTAAGCTGAAAATGCATTACTGTAGTGTGTCATGCATTGTTTGTCGCATTCTGATAGTGCGCGTTCATGGCCTGTCGTCGCTCGCGGCATGGCTTGCTTTTGTGCACGATACCGCCGCTTACAATTAAAAAAGAGAGACAGAGGAATTGTCTCATTAGCGAAACAATGGCAAGAGACTGCTATTTGTTGTTACCTACACTGCTGCTTTCTTTGATAATGATCAACAAGAACCAAATGATACACTGCGTATGATAGATGATGTTCTGAACGAGAGTTTAGCGAAAATTTTTCCCCATTTGAAAATCTTTGCAGACGCCGCTTTAGTACATTACATTACATTCTGCACAGAAATTAGTCATCTTAGATTTAAAAAAATCTAGTCAATTGCCGTGCTTCATTTCTGACTGTATCACTATAAAGCATAAGAATAATATGAATATAAACATGACATGATATGTATATTCTTCCACGTTTGCTGTTGTCTCACGCTAATTTCGTAGTTTATTAGGCAGATAGGATTTAAATGAGATAGCAGCAAACACGAAAGCATACATCGCAAAATGTTTATTTCGTATTATTTTTATGGTGAAGAGAATACTGCATGTGATTCACAATTCATAAAAGTTCCTATTAGCAACCATCTCTTCTCACAGGTAGGAAAAAATTCGGAACGTAGAGTTAGCCATATTGACAAAAACACCAAACAGTCTTGCCAGTCGGATTTTCGTAGTACATTGAAATGCTGCTACATTCGAAGATGAACAATACAGAATTTGTATTTACTTCGTTGTTTCGTTGGATAATGCATGAAAATGCAGTGGTCAAAACTCGGGGCGGAGAAAAAAAGCTCGCCCTTTTTTTTTTTTTTCTGACACAGAGGTTTTGGCGCCAGTATTTATCTTTGTGCCTGCAAAGCAAGCCTGTATAGTGCTACATATTTTCGACGGCAGAAGTTAGTTGTGGCGGCACCTACCAACATTTTTCAGAACTTCCGCTTACTTTGCACTCGATTCTAAGGCACAGGCGGTTTTATAGATTACAAAAACCGGAAAAAAAGTGCGGCTTAGATTCGAGTAAATACGGTATTGTTTCTTAGCAGATAATTAATGGTTATTTGGCACTGGCTCTTAGGCAGAGCTTTGATTCAACCGAACATACTGCAAACTGTGGTGTCACTCAGAGCTTACGAAGTACGCTGAACATGATGCAAACAAGAACATATGCAACATTCAGTGTGGATGGGTGTTTCAAAACTTTGTAACACAGGGATAAGCAGTTCAAGAGTAAAATAAAAATGGTATTTTCAAAAGTCAACTCATATAATATTCCATCATATGGATGTCTCACCTACTCCTTATTCTGAAATTAGGAAAATCACATATTCTCTCAAAAATAAAACTTCATCTGTACTTGATGGTGTTTTCAGCAAAGTGAAGACTTGTTATGATATGTGTTGTATTTTCTGAAACATGTAATGCATCACAAAGACAGTGTATTTTTCCAGACATATTAAAACACACCATTGTTGAACCACTATGTGAGCAAAGTGTAACAGCGATGTAAGTAGCTACACCAAGATATTTCACTGACATCATTTTTCCAAGTTTCTGAGATGCTGATTCACTCTAGAATAGAATCTCTCCTGTGCAACTTTAATATCAAAACTACAGTTTGGCTTTCAACTGAGAAAGTCATTGTGCATTCATTCATAGAATTTTACAAGAATTTAACAACAAAATAGCACCAGTTTGTATTGTCTGTGACCTATCTAGTGCACTTGACTCTGTGAATCACAACTTAGTTCACTAAGGTTTCATGGAATTAATAGGACAGCCTACAAATGCATATTGCCTAATCTAATCAACAGATGTAGAAAGTGTACATAATAATACAACCAATATAAGCACGGGAGATGCTTCCAATTTGAAAGAAATCAATTATGGTGTTCCACAAGGCTCATTGGTTGGCCCACTATTGTTTCTCATACATGCGAACAACAAAATGCCCAATATACAATAAGCAGAATTAGTAATTTTCCAGATGACATTAGTCTTGTAATCACCCACAATCTATATACAGCAACAGAAGGAGAAGTAGATAATGTTCTTGCAAGTGTTACTGGATGGTTTTCTGCTATTGTTCTGACACACACATTAGGAGGCACTAAACCAATAATAAACACAAAGTAGGGAAATAACAACTACGCTGGGAACTACAACATTTTGTGTGTCCGTATGGATGAGAGTTTAAATGGAAAAAGTACACTTCTGAAATCCTAAAACAACTCAGTTCAGCTAAATTTGCACTTTGTATCATGGCAAATCTTGGGAAGAGAGAAATCAGTAAGTTAACATTTTGCATATTTCCATTTAATAATGTCATGTGGAATAATGTTCAGGGGCAACTTATCATTAAGAAACAAAGTCTGCACTGATCAAAAACTTGTTGTAAGAATATTATGTGCTCCTCACCCAGCACCATTTGCAGACATCTATTAAAGGATTCAGGCATTTTGACTACTGCTTCACAGTACATTTATTCTCTCATGAACTTGGTTGTAAATAATCCAGTTCAAAAGCAACATTGATGAACGTAAGTGCAGTAACATAATGACATTCATTATTCCACACTGAGGTTGTCTTCAGCACAAAATGGGAATGAACAATGTTGCCACCAATATTTTTGATAACTTACTCAATGATATAAAATTTCTGTCAGCCAGAAAAATTAAATCTGAAAACTGAAAAATTTTCAGTCTCACTACTATTCTGTTCTACTGGAGGATTTCTGTTTACACAAAAAAAGGTTGTGGATAACAGTTTCTAATTCACATTTGCATTAAAAATAAGAACCTGGTAAATGGTCAGCATTAATCATACTCACATATAAATGTGTACTTATGACAACTCATTCCACATCATTACAATTACTTGTACAAATGATCCACAGACCAAGAACCTACAAACCAACTTTACTAACTAACTAATTAACCATCAGTCACCCATCCAAAGATTGATTTTGCCAGCACAAACATTCACTGGGTATAGACCTTTTAAAGGTGGTATACCTTTGCCTTTCTCAGACCTTTGATCAGAGTTACTTCTCCAGATGTATGGGTGGCTACAGTTTAAAGCGGATTCCAACCCATGGTGCAACTTCACATCTTGCATATAATATCCTGCAAATATTAGAGGAAAAATACATGGAAAACAAGAAAATGGAAACTGGACTGACAAGGGTTGAATGCTAAACTGTTTAGATCCATGCTCTTACACAATTACAGAGCCACTGAAACAACTTAGTTTTCACCTTAGCCAATAAATATGACTGATAACTGACATTGGCATTCTGTAGTTAAATTATTGTCCTTCTGTGGCTACTGACATGCAGTATTAAAGTACAGAGTGGATTTCTGTAAAGGATGATCATTATTCCCTGCCAAATAACTTCATACACATGCTATTCATAGCAAATAGTTTCACATTCCCTTTTTTACAATTACGTTGTGTGTCTATGAAATTCCTGTAAATTTTTCACGTTATTAGATGTCTTCTCTAGAAATTCTTAGGGTGGCTGTTATTATCTGCAGCTATTATTTACATCACAGATATTCTCCTTAGCCTATCATTAAAAATAAAAATTCTTCCAGCAGCATGAGAATTTTTCAACTTTTAGTCACACAACATGAAGTCTATTGTTTTGCAGTGTCTTTATTATATGATTTGTTGACTACAATTGAAATTAACTCGATCCCTGAGATTCTCCTAGTCAAAGGTGATGCTAGTACATGGCATATTAATTTGCAGGTAATGTATGTACAATACAGATTTTAGAGTTCAATGTGACAATTTTTTTCCCATAATCTATGATCAACTGCTTTATAAAATTGGCCCTGAGCATTTGAAATATCTGCCTTCCTTCTGTGCAGTGTGTATTGAGTAACAGGCCTCTAAAAGGGAAAGGTGGTTGTATGTATGCCGCCATCACCACAATCCTGCTTACAGGAGCTTGCAGGTAGTCTCTACTGAGGATGCTGGTGCCACACAAGATTTTAGGAGAGCCTAATGTGTGGAGAAGATATCACTTCTCTGTATTTGTAAATGTAGTATTTGGAGGAAGTACTAGGATGACTGTGGCTATTGTGCCAGGAAATCATGTATACTTTGGAGGCTTTGAATCTACATTGAAGTTCTGGCAGACAATCACCACTAGGTTGTAACTAGGTACAGAGTAACAGAAAACAACACTTTTAGCATCTTTGTGTGGTTATTTTACAACAAAATGTCATTTACACAAGCTATGCCAACAATTTTAAGATTGTATAACAAATGGCATCTTTGCTAATTATAAAGTGATGGCTAGTTAAAGCAAACTGACAAAACTTATGAGAGGAAAATGAATCTTTTTCATAGTGATAATCAGCACTCAACAAAGAATAGTAAACTATTTGCAATACAAATATTTGCTAAATCTAACTACAACATTAATTTTGAATAGCCTTTGAGGGACTTACTACCTCCATCATCATGTGTACATATTTACTACAGAAATTACAACATTTTTGTGCTTTCCTTCCCTCCTCTTCCCCACCCCACACACATGTACTGTGAATTCAGAAGATGTGTTTATGTAATCTGCCACATATAAGGGAAAAATGTATAAATTTATATGGACAAATAATTGTTTCAAATACCAGATGTTTACAGTTCATCAGACATTCCAAAAAGGATTCAAGACGGAGAAGTAAGAAATTATTCCAAGTAAAAATTACTGAATGTATTATGTAGAAATTTGCTTTTGATAAAAGGAAAAATTGAACCCAGTTTTCCTGCCTTGATCACATGCTACAACAATGAGAATTTGGCAGGGTCCAGAATACATACTTAGATGGCCGACTTATTCACACAACTAGTCATTAAGGCGTGGAATCTAGGCTCCAATCCCAGTCAAGGCAGCAATTTTCATATTTTGATTCGTAAGTATATCATCACAATAACTCATAATTCCTATCTGTAGTGACAAATGCAAGGAACTAATTCTTAAAATATACACGCTAAAACTATTGCACAAGCTCACTGATACTACTTCGGCTAATGTTAAGAGAGGACTGCCCCCCCCCCCCCTAAAGTCTTTGTTGTGGTGACAGTCTGATTTGTAGCTAAGTCTGAGATCTAGGTTATGTTTGAAGGTGGCAATTTGGCTGAGAGTTGGCAAAGCTAATGGATGTAAAAGCAGAAAAATCTTGTGGTGGTAATAAGCTGACTAGTAGTGAAGCCCCATCTTTATCTCCATGCCATACTGAAAAATACAGGGGAGGAGGTTCAAATTTAACTTTTACCGATACTTCAGTTCATTTAGTGTAAATTATAATGCTCTATTTTGCCTGCTTTCCCTAGTTTTCTGCCAGGGGCCTATAATATTACAATGACTGTAATCATTACAGGCACTACAGTGAAAGCCTGAACGCCAATGGAGAGCTGCATTGCTTATCATTCCCATTATGATCACAACTGTGGCACAATTCAAATGTGTTTAATTTCATATAGTTACATAAATTCTTGAATTACCTCTTGATTCACACACTCTTGCAATTCTTCTTTCACGTTCACAGTGGATGGGTAAACCTGGACCTGCGGTAATAATAAAACCACATAATTAGTGTTCTTAAGCAGTTGTAATTTTAATAGTTTTCTGTAAAACTTATGGCACTATTAAGTTTAACAATAATAATAATTTTATTACTAGTTCTTTTTCTGAGAGGAATTATCTCGAACAATGGAAACTCCAGGTTGGGATATCAGCAAAAGATAGAATGCTGCTGACTGTAAAGATGACATGTTAAACTGCAAACAGATTCAATGAAAAGAAACTTACACATTAGTTTTGTCCTCTTCTGACTAAGTTAATCAGTAAGTGTCTTTTCACTGTGTCTGCCTGCAACTTAGTGTCTCATCTTTCCCTTATGTTATCGATATTCACACAGAAAAGATGTGTCATATATATCATAAATCATTTGCCAAGTAATGGAAAGTCAAGGATTGAATAAAAACAATAATATGACGGTAGATCACTACTCACCATATAGCGAAGATGCTGAGTCTCAGACACGCAAAGTGAAAAGACTGCTACAGTGGCCAGAGACAGTGGTCACATGTACGTGTATGCAAATTGTTCTTATGCAAATGTGTATGGGCGTTTTCTACATCGAAAGGAAGCCTTTTGGCCAGAAGTTAAAATGCTAAATAAGTTTTTCTGTTGCCCCTGTGTTACTCAATGTTTCTTTTGTATTGTAAGTGCTCATCTATTTTTTCGTAATATTGTTACAAAAGACTTTTTCTCAACAGGTGATTTTCTTATACCTATGGATGATACACAAACCCGCTCAGTAACAAAATGTCCTGGATACAGGCATGACAATTTTTACAATGAAGTCACAAAAATGTAGAGAAATGACATTTTCAAAGTTCAGGGGCTGAGAGTTGGGGGATATTCATCCGTACCCTGTTTCTCCTAGGCTCAGCTTACACAGACTGACCAGATAAACGAAGACTTTCTTGGTTAGGTAGTCAATTTACCCCGTTATATTCCAAGGGCTAATTTTGTGTGAGTTCTTGCATTTGTGTTTTCGTTGCTTCTCCTGAATTGTTCTAGGTGAAAGAACTGAAAGAAGGAACACAAAATTCACAGTGACAGAAAAGTTTGTTTCAGTTTCCCCATTAAATTTCAGCCTTAAAACTGGATGATATTGCCACATTTTAAAGAAAACGAACAAGAACTACGTTTTAGCATTAATATTAAGTGAGGATGTAATGGATTTTGGTCCAAAAAATATATTTTTCAAAAATATTATTTCCTTATCTACACAGTTTAATCTATGTTGTGTGTGAATTTTATGATGATAGTAACTTCAGAAATGCCTTTAAATTGTTAAACTGCTCTGCACTTGTGACCACTCACACCTTTTCTAACATTGGGAAACTGCTTGCTTCAGCGGAGTTTGTCAGTGTGAAGGCTATTTTCTTTTGATAACTTTGGCTGACATCTATACCTTTGCCTGAAAACATTGTTGCATGTGGTTTATTTACATTTTGACAATACCAACACACATTATGGGTGGAAGGTTGAATTTGCAAACCTTCACATGGACGTCAAGATTTATGCATAATGGGTAGTGGAAAAACTGTGTTTAGGAAATGGAGGTTTCATGGAAATCGGTTTACCAACAAAAAAAAGAGGACGTAGTTCGAAATTAAGCTTCCACATCAAAACTTGGAATAGGAGAATTGTACAGGTGTGTGAATAATGATATGGATACCACTGTATTTAGACTTACTGATTTAGATCTTGTCTGCCAGGTTAGAGCTTGTCTGTCAGGCTATAAAGTTTTCATGTTCATGTGTTAGCTGTAAAAATGCAGAATGCACAATTGTTGTTGAAGAAAGAAGAGTGGGAATAGCTTGTGTTTTAAATTTTAATTTGTAATTTATGTGGCTATGAATTTTCATTTTCCTCCTCCAAAAAAATCGACACTGGTACATATGAAAGCAATTTTAGGTTAACATATGCTATGAGATTCTTTGGACAAGGCAGAGAAGGAGGTAATTTATTGTGTGGTTCCTTGAACATGCCTCCAACTTGTGAAAGGTTTGAAAAAATAAATAAAGAAATGTCTGGAGGTGTATGCGATACTGCCAAAGTTTCTATGAAGAAAGCAGTTGAGGAATTGGTGGAAATAAACAAAACAAAACAAACAAACAAACAAAAAATAGATCCTAGAGTAGGTATTCATGACAGTGAATATCCTACAAATGTTACTGACCCATGTGTGTCTGCAGATGGGACCTGGATGAAAAGGGGTCACACATCCCTATATGGAGTTGCATCTGTTATAGGTATTGACTCAGGTAAAGTTTTAGATGTAGAAATTATGTCTAAATACTGCCACCAGTAAGCAACAAGGAAAATGTCCAACAATGAAGACAGTGAGAAACTGTGGAAAGAAAGGCATGCAGTAGCATGCTCTAATAATTATAGTGGCTCAAGTGGGGGCATGGAGGCTGCTGCAGTTGTTAGGATGTTTTCCAGATCTGAGGACCAGTATGGTGTCAGAGATACTAAATACCTTTATGATGAGGACTCCTCCTTGTTCAAAGCTGTGACAGATAAAAATCTGTACAATACAACAATAGAAAAGTTGAAATGTGTTTGCCAAATCAAAAAGAGGCTTGGTGGTAGGCTTCGTCGCTTGCTAAAAGAGAAGAAAGGTGAAGTATGTGAAGCTGGAAAACCACTAGGAGGAAAAAGCAGGCTTACTCTGAAAGAAATTGGTTCTCTTCATTTATTTTATGGGAGAGCTATCAGGAAAAACCCACACAATTTAGAGGTAATGAGGCATGTTTTGTGGGCAATTTTTTTCCACAAACTATCCACTGACAAAACACCAACGCACAATCTGTGTCCGATAGGCAATTGGCATACATTCAACAACAGACATGGGATATATTCACATAAACACTAATTACCAGAACTTTTTTTTTCTATGGCACTCAACTACTAAGGTCATTAGCGCCCAGTCACAAATGTCAGAGAACTAATAGCGTAGAAAAACGCAAGGGGGCAACAACAGGATGTACTTACAAAGATGCAGATAAACAAAATAAAAGAGTCAGATTTTCTTGGACAAGTCCGTCAATGTCATAAAACTAAGAATACGAGCAGCTGCTCGAGTGTCATCAGCTAAAAGTTCCTGTAAGGTAGACAGCAGACACAGGACAACACGAGAGTGAATAAAATGGGGACAGGACAATAAAATATGGCGCACCATCAATGGATGATCACAGGGGCACTGCGGGGCGGGGTCACCGAACAACAGGAAGCGGTGGCTAAATCGTCAATGCCCAATCCGCAACCTGGCCAAAATGACCTCCTCTTTCCGGGAAGGGTGTGAGGAGGTCGTCCAATCCATCAGGATCGGTTTGATGGCCGTAACCCCACTAACATCAGTTGACGAGACACAAAAGTAAGCTGACCGAGGCAGGAAGACAGCAGCCTCGGCCGCAGCATCAGCAGCTTCGTTCCCAGGCACACCAACGTGGCCAGGTATCCACAAAAAAAGGACACAAGCGCCAGCATCAGCTAGTGACTGAAGGGACCGTTGAATTCATTGCACAAGAGGGTGGTCCAAATATGGGTCACAGAGACTATGAATGGCGCTCAAAGAATCAGAGCAGATGCATAGGGAGAATGACGATGGCAGCGGATATACTGAACAGCCTGATAGAGAGCAAAAAGCTCAGCTGTAAAGCTTGAACACTGGTCAAGGAGCCGGTATTGAAAGGTATCATCACCAACGACGAAGGCACATCTGACGTCAGCAGTAGTCTTGGAGCCATCTGTGTGAATAAAGATGTTATTAGCCAGCCTCAAACAAAGTTTAACAAACCTCGAGCAGTATATCGAACCCGGGGTCCTCTCCTTCAAGGTGAACGCGAACCTGAGCCTGGGGCCAAGGTGGCATCGGGCTCTCACCCACTCGAAAAGACGTAGGGAGGGTAAAATCAAGTTGCTGAAGCACGCGACGAAAGCGAACTCCAGGAGGTAACAGGGCACAGACGTACAGACTGTATTGGCAGTCAAAAGAGTCGTCAAAGAAGAAGAAATATGACAGGTGGTGGGGAATTGACATCAGTTGGCAGGCGTACCGACAAAGCAACATATCGCGCCAGTAGTTGAGCGATAATTCATCAGCGTCGGCGCACAGACTCTCAACAGGGCTGGTGTAGAATGCTCCAGTCGCCAGACGTAACCCCCGATGGTGGATAGAGTTTAGACGGCGTAAGATGGACGGCCGGGCAGAGGAGTAGACAAAGCTCCCATAATCCAGCTTTAATCGGGCAATGGACAGATATAAGCGAAGCAGGACCATTCGATCTGCTCCCCATGGCGTCCCGCTGAGAACACGGAGGACATTTAGGAAACGGGTACAACGAGTAGCCAAGTAAGAAACATGTGGAGACCAGCAAAGTTTCCTGTCAAATGTAAGACCTAAAAATTTTGTTGTCTCCATGAATGGGAGAGCAACAGCACCGAAATGTAAGGTTGGGGGAAGAAACTGTTTGTAACGCCAGAAGTTCATACAGACCGTTTTCTCACCAGAAAAACGGAAACTGTTAGCGAAACTCCAGGAATATAGACGCTCTAGACAATGCTGAAGACAGCGCTCCAGGAGACATGTTCTCTGAGCACTGCAGTAAATTGTAAAGTCGTCCATGAAAAGGGAGCCTGAAACGTCAGCTGGAAGGCAATCCATTATTGGATTGATAGCTATGGCAAAAAGGGCCACGCTCAAAACGGAGCCCTGGGGCACCCCATTCTCCTGGTGTCGTAAGCCTTCTCCAAATCGAAGAACACAGCCACCGTCTGGCGCTTACGCAAAAAGTTGCTCATAATGAAGGTCGACAAGGTACTAGGTGGTCAACAGCAGAGCAGCGCCTATGAAAGCCACATTGGACATTGGTAAGAAGGCGTCGAGATTCAAGGAGCCAAACCAGTCGAGAATTTACCATATTCTCCATCACGTTGCAGATGCAGCTGGTAAGGGAGATGGGGCGATACCTTGAAGGAAGGTGTTTGTCCTTTCCTGGTTTGGGTATGGGAACAACAATTGCTTCACGCCAGTGTGTGGGAACATGATCTTCAGTCCAGATGCATTTATAGGCGCAAAGAAGAAAGCCTTTACCTGCAGGAGAAAGGTTCTTCAGCATCCGAATATGGATACCATTGGGCCCCAGAACAGAGGAGCAGGACCGGGTGAGTGCACTTTCGAGTTCCCACACGGTGAAGGTAGCATTGTAACTTTCACGATTCAAAGACTGGAAAGAAGTTGGCCATGCCTCCTCTGCTTGTTTTCAGGGGAGGAAGGCAGGGTGGTAATGGGCAGAGATCAAAACCTCCGCGAAAAAGCGGCCGAAGGTATTTGAGACATCATCAGGACCCACAAGAACTTCATTCGCTACAGTCAGCCCAGAAATCGGGGAGCAGACCTTGGTGCCAGATAGCCGGCGCAGGCCACCCCAGACAACCGAAGGAGGAGTAAAACTGTTGAATGAGCTGGTGAAAGCCACCCAGCAAGCCTTTTTGCTTCCTTTGATAACACGAGAACATTGTGCAACGAGTCGTTTGTAACTATTACAGTTCGCCATCGTACGGTGGCGTTGGAAGGAGCGTAAAGCACGTCGCTGAGCACGAATAGCATCACTGCATGCTGTAGCCCACCAGGGGACTGGGACTCGCTGTGGAGAAGAGGAAGTACAAGGGATTGGATATTAAGCAGCAGTGAGAATAACGTCTGTGAGGTATGCGACCTGACTATCGCAGCTGGAGAAGTTTTGATCATTGAAGGTCGCCAGGGAGGTGAAAAGCCCTTAGTCGGCTTTAGAGATGTTCCAACTAGTGGAACGTGGAGAAGGGGTGTGATGCAAGAGATGGATTACACAGGGGAAATGGTCGCTGGATTATGTGTCAGACAGAGCATACCACTCGAACTGATGTGCAAGTTGGATAGTGTATAATGAGAGGTCCAAGTGAGTATAGGTATGTGTTGCATCCGAAAGGAAGGTAGGTGCACCGGTATTTAAGCAGACTAGATTGAGGTGGTTGAAAAGGTCTGCCAACAGGGAGCCTCTCGGGCAGGATGTTGGATAGCCCCAAAGGGGATGGTGGGTATTACAGTCTCCAATCAACAAAAATGGTGTAGGAAGCTGAGTAATCAATTGTATCATGTCTGCCATAGTAAAGGCAGACGATGATGGAGTGTAAACAGTACAAATGGAAAATGTGAAAGTGGAGAGAGTAATTCGGACGGCAACTGCCTGCAGATCTGTGTGCAATGTGATTGGATCATAGTAGACATCATCCCGAACCAGCAACATGACCCCTCCATGAGCCAGAATACCTGCCACAGGGGGTAGGTCGAAACGCATGGAGGTATAGTGTGCCAGGTCAATACAATCGCATGGGCGTAACTTCATTTCTTGGAGACCTACAAGCGGGCAGTGCATTCGAATGAGCAATTTTAGCTCCTCTCGGTTGGACCAAATGGCACGTTATTCGATTGAAGAAGTGCCATTATGAAAACAAAAAGAAAAAGCAGAAACAAGAAAGGGTCAACTCGATGGCCACTGAGGGTCTGGCTTCGAGGGAGCACTGGTGCTGCAGTTGATAGGTGGTGAGTCATGATCCATCAACTCAACAGTTGTGTCTGCCACCTTCCTGAGCTGGTCAGGAGGGGCAGCTTCCTCCGCCGGTGAAAGGCCAGATGATCGGCTCGAAGCGGTGCGACCTGGAAAAACTGAAGATGGCCGGGGATGGCAACTGCTGGGTGGCGCAGGAGAAGTCTTGTTTCTATGAGCCTTCTTTGAAGAATTGCATTTTGTCGAAGTAACAGTTGATGGCTATGAAGTTTGAGTATGCAAGAAATCTTAGCGTGTCGGTTCTTTTTTCGAAGGTTCAAGCATCAGATTTAGAGGTCCTTGTCTTAGCAGTACCAGATGATGATGTTTGAGCCTTAGGGTCGGTGGGAGTAAGAGGAGACATTGAACGGGTGATCTTAGCACTGGCCAATCTGACGACCAAATCACTAAATGTTAGATCAAATGTCTGTGTAGCTACCTCCCTGGTAGGCCAAGGAGGGGCGAGAACGGTACTGTATTTACATGCCAGAAGCACAGTGGGCTTTCTGCTATTGAATAACTTGCGAGCAGCCGAGGTCGACACCTTCTCTTTCACTCGAATTTCCTGTATACTTTTCTCATCTTTGTAGACGGGGCAGTCGCGAGAGGAGGCAGCAGGGTCGCCCATACAGTTGATGTAACGAGGGGACGGAGGTGGACAGTCACCCTCATGGGCGTCCCTGCCACAGGTAATGCATTTAGCCCCACTTGAACAAGACTGCCGTGTATGATTAAACTGCTGACATTGGTAACACCTTGTAGGGTTGGGTACATACGGCTGAACAGAAATGATCTCATAACTCGCTTTAATTCGTGAAGGCAATTGCACATTGTCGAAAGTCAGGAATATAGTTCGGGTCGGTATGAGGTCCTTGTCGATCCCTTTCACAACCCGTTGGATGGCCATCACTCCCTGATCAGAGAGAAAAGACAGAATCTCCGTATCAGTTAGTCCGTCGAGTGACCTGGTACACACCATGCCACATGACGCGACAAATTCAAGGTGTGGTGGGCCTCCACCTGTACAGCAAATGTGTGTAAGAGTGTGGCTCGAAGTAATTTTTGGGCCTGGAAGGTGCTCTCTGTCTCCAACAGAAAGGTACCGTTGCACAACCGAGTACAAGATTTCACTGGTCCGGCAATCGCACCTACACCCTTCTCAATGGCAAAAGGGTTGACTGTTGAGAAATCGTGACCATCAGATATTGTGACAACAAGAAACTTTGGTGCTGGTGGTAGAATTTTCGGAACAGGAGTTTCATCTACCTTTCGTTTTTGGGCAGAAGACATGGAAGAAGAAGAAGAGAAATCTATTGCGGATGAATCCCCCATGATTGCCAGCATCTCCGATGGTGCACTCCTTCCTTGTGGGGGCCCTCTCAGAGGGCACTCCCGCCTTAGGTGATTGTTCACACCTCAGGACACATCTCCCGAGAAACGGACGGAGGGACCAATCGGCATGTTCGGAAGGTAACAGCTCAGGCAATCACCACTCCCTGGGCCTGGCCTTTATCAGGGGGTACATACGTGCCTTACTTGTCTACCCAGGGCAGGGAATTACGCGTTACCCCGTCACCAGCTACGTGTGCGAACGCCTGGGTCGGCCTTCAGACACGCACAGGGAGGAAAGAAAAGAGGAAAGAGAGAAAGGGATAGGGGGACAGAAGAAAGAATCTCAAACGCCAAAGCGGAGAACAAGACAGCCCGGAAAGGAAAAAGAACTGCACTAGCTCAGGGCCCCTGTGCACGCCACGCACGTATCCACAAAAAGGGTTGTGGACCACAGAACCTGTTATGAATGCATTGAAGCCCACATTCAAGTTTCTTGCAAACCCTGATTTATTGAATTTATTGAGAAAGTGTCTTCACAGAAAGACACAAAATGCAAATGAAAGCCTGAAAGCCTCAATAATTTAATTTGGATTACATGCTCAAAAAGGACATTCTGTGGACTTGAAGTACTTAAAATAAGTGTCTATGATGCAGTTTTATGTTACAATAACAGAAATAATGGCAGATTTGAAGTGCTGAAGAGAGTTGGTATAGATCCTGGTGTGTTTACAACAAAAGTATTTTACACCATCGACAATAGCAGGGTCAAGAAAGCTAATAAATCAGTGTCTTACCTGCAAATACAGACCGGGCAGATTCGAAAAGGAGGGAAGAGAAACATGGCGGATTTCAAAATTAAGGTAAGCTTATTACAAGTATAAGTATGAGAAGAAAATCTTTGAACCTCATTTTCTCTGTTTTACATCTCTTACATTATTAGAAGCCTTTTCTCAAGAAGTACATAAAAAGTTAATTTTGGATATGCAAAATTAAAAACTCTGTTAATGATACAATTTGTAACATAAATTAATAACTGTAGTTCAGTGGTTTTATAACCTTCTCACGACCCTACAATAAAATTTTCAGATTAATTGCATGATTAGAATGAGTTATGGCTTTTTATAAAAAGACAATAAAAAATTAAAAATTACAAAATCTGGAAAAATATTAATCCTGCATATTTTATTATATTTTTCCATGAACACACAGTTCAGCTGCTTTACACATGTAAAATTTTGGATTTGTAAATTAATAAATATGGTTTTAATGATTTATTAAATAAATGTTTACATTTCCCATTACGTCCCACCTTAAGCAATGTAATTCACCAGAAGTTGACAGTGACATTAAAGTACAATTCATAATACTTGTTATCAACAATGAACAGCACATCACATGATTAAGTTTTGTATGAGTATTACCCAGCCACAATATCATTCTTTGGGATGGGCATAAACAGAAAAGAAGTGATGGAGATACTTTTTGGCTTCCGCCTTGTACACTTCAGTAGCAGTTAGCCACCTGCTTAGGGCTACCTCACAACATACTTTTTGAGGAAATTTGTGTACTGGGCAAGAAGTACACACCAAATACCACATGAGGCCGCCTCCAACATACAGGCACAAACCCTTGCCTGACATCTATCAGTTCCATGTGAGCAGCCTCCAGATGCTGCTCCCTAACACACACTTCTTCCAGCTTCTGCGCCACCTCCTTCAGCACATCATGTATGTCCACTCATAGTGTAGACAGCCAATAGGAAATAATGTCAACTGCACACTTCACAGCTTTTGCCTCCACTGGGCAGACAGGGATCTTCCCACTGACGGACTCAAAATACAATGGGATGCAGATGCGGACAAACAAACAGTTCCGCACCAGCAGCCAGACAGTAGTTTCAGTGCTGGCAATTCTCACACAATACTCTGAAGATTACCTTCTGACACTATAGTTGCTGTTCACAGAGAACCATAAACAATTACAGAGTCTTTGCAAAGATTTCTATCAGTAACAATATCAGACTGTCAAGAGACTGCAAAATTAGTTAGATACCACTGCATCATGTTCAGGACATCATCCGCCATACATCAAAGTTTAGCAAAGTTAACTACCATTTTGTAAAATACTCCTAATAAATGTTATTTCTTACTGGGTTGTGACATCTTTGTAATAGCACATCCTGTCACAGTAAGAGTTTATGTAGCATAGCATGTGTGGTGTCACAAGGCTTAGGCCTGTCTCACCCCTCATTAAATCGACCAAAACTTATATGAATAAATGTAAGAACAGTTATTATTATGTTCTTTAAGTTTGTTTTTGGGTTTTCAGAAACACTGTGGGAAGAAAATTTATTTATGTTGCAGATAACGTGGAAGACGTTGCCCAACGATCACCACGAAAGCTCGACGTAGCGGCAAGTGAGCAAGGAATAAAACGAATGCTGCAAACTACTGCGAGCCATGGAAGAGCCTGGGCCACGAGGGCATCAAGCTTCCTAGGTCGTTGTTGGACAACATCAAAGGAAAAGATATTCTGCTTTCTCTTTGTAAACAGGTCGATCGAGTCTTTATAGGTTCATGTAAAACATATAGGCGGATGACACATTAGGTGGGACCCGATGCCTGTAATACTTCCACAGTTATTGAAAAGTTGTTAAATGGCAAAACCAATAGTTCATCATTTATATAGATAAAAAGTAGTACAGATATAGGAAAGGAAGAGTTGCGGCATCAGAACGAAAAGTAATACATTGCTCAGCAACTAACGACGTACACAGCGGGTGTTACGTGGTGAAAACAAATCAACTGATAAAATAGTAAGACTGTAATTAAGCATAAAGCCATGTAACACTGCACATGCCACTATCAACATTAAGGAACTGTAGCAGAGAAACATTTTTTCTCCTACCATGAATATTTACACTGAATTCACAGTGACATTCTGCTACTACATTTACAACGAACAATCCTCACAGGGGGATAAAATACGTCAATATTCAGTTTGAACACAGAACTGTTAAACACGCATTTGGTACAATGACTTACAATGTGATACTGGCCAAACAAATAAAAGCAACTGCTGGAAAAGTGGGGAGAATGGTCAAATGCATCTATTTGGGTACCAGGATGGCCCCTTCGTACGCCAACCTATTCATGGGTCACTTAGAGGAAGCCTTCTTGGTTACCTAGGCCTGCCAACCCACAGTTTGGTACAGATTTATTGATGACATCTTCATGATCTGGACTCACAGTGAAGAAGAACTCCAGAATTTCCTCTCCAACCTCAACTCCTTTGGTTCCATCAGATTCACCTGGTCCTACTCCAAATCCCATGCCACTTTCCTTGATGTTGACCTCCACCTGTCCAATGGCCAGCTTCACACGTCCGTCCACATCAAACCCACCAACAAGCAACAGTACCTCCATTACGACAGCTGCCACCCATTCCACATCAAACGGTCCCTTCCCTACAGCCTAGGTCTTCGTGGCAAACGAATCTGCTCCAGTCCGGAATCCCTGAAGCATTACACCAACAACCTGACAACAGCTTTCGCATCCCGCAACTACCCTCTCGACCTGGTACAGAAGCAAATAACCAGAGCCACTTCCTCATCCTCTCAAACCCAGAACCTCCCACAGAAGAACCACAAAAGTGCCCCACTTGTGACAGGATACTTTCCGGGACTGGATCAGACTCTGAATGTGGCTCTCCAGCAGGGATACGACTTCCTCAAATCCTGCCCTGAAATGAGATCCATCCTTCATGAAATCCTCCCCACTCCACCAAGAGTGTCTTTCCGCCATCCACCTAACCTTCGTAACCTCTTAGTTCATCCCTATGAAATCCCCAAACCACCTTCCCTACCCTCTGGCTCCTACCCTGGTAACCGCCCCCGGTGTAAAACCTGTCCCATGCACCCTCCCACCACCACCTACTCCAGTCCTGTAACCCGGAAGGTGTACACGATCAAAGGCAGAGCCACGTGTGAAAGCACCCACATGATCTACCAACTGACCTGCCTACACTGTGACGCATTCTATGTGGGAATGACCAGCAACAAACTGTCCATTCGCATGAATGGACACAGGCAGACAGTGTTTGTTGGTAATGAGGATCACCCTGTGGCTAAACATGCCTTGGTGCATGGCCAAGTCATCTTGGCACAGTGTTACACCGTCCGGGTTATCTGGATACTTCCCACTAACACCAACCTATCCGAACTCCGGAGATGGGAACTTGCTCTTAAATATATCCTCTCTTCCCGTTATCCACCAGGCCTCAATCTCCGCTAATTTCAAGTTGCCACCACTCATACCTCACCTGTCATTCAACAACATCTTTGCCTCTGCACTTCTGCCTCGACAAACATCTCTGCCCAAACTCTTTGTCTTTAAATATGTCTGATTGTGTTTGTATATGTGTGGATGGATATTTGTGTGTGTGCGAGTGTATACCCGTCCTTTTTTCCCCCCTAAGGTGAGTCTTTCCGCTCCCGGGATTGGAATGACTCCTTACCCTCTCCATTAAAACCCACATCCTTTCGTCTTTCCCTCTCCTTCCCTCTTTCCTGATGAGGCAACAGTTTGTTGCGAAAGCTTGAATTTTGTGTGTATGTTTGTGTTTGTTTGTGTGTCTATCGACGTGCCAGCGCTTTTATTTATGACATAAAATACACAGACTATGTAGGAAGTTCTATGTATTTTTGCTATCTAAGTGGCTTTCAATTAACATGATATACTAAATATGGTTTTTGAAGGGTCCAAGGAGGTTCAGTCCATCCACTCAATATGTGAGAGAAGCTTCCATGTGACATATCCATTGTTAAGCAGTGTTCAAATCTTCAAAACTAGTATTCATCAAATACAACTTTAATATTATAAGACTATTACTGTAATTGAAGTTTATCTCCCTTATCAAATTATAACACAGTCTTTAGAGGTATTTACTAGAAAATCTGAACCTGCCAATCTCAACCACCTCAACTGACATCACAATTAAAATAGTAAACATACACCACTTGCAAATATTGAAAAGGGGAAAATAAATGTGATAACAAGAATTATAATTATTGTCAGGGCAGAGGACTTGGTTTTGCCCACTCAAAACCCAACTGTCACCTTACAAAATAATATGCAGCATGGGCTATGGTGAAGGTCATCATCGCAACTTCCACTCAAAACATAATATACAAACAGAGTTACATTATCAGTATTCTACTGTATCTCTCTGTATGGCATTACAGAAGGATTCAATTCAACCTTTTTGCTCTGAACCATGAGATGGAAGCGGCTACATCCAGCATATACAAAATGGTTACAATGATGTCACTAAATACACACGCAAACAAACATGAAGAAAAATAAGTATGATACAATGTTTCACTCCAAAAATAATAAAGTGAAACTAACAGGACAACCACAGAAAATTGGGGTTTTAGGGTGGGGATTAGTCAAATACGCAACAATAACTACACTATGCCGAAACAAATAATATCCAAAAAAGTTTACATTACAATATCCCATTACACCAACAAAACCTCAGTAATTGGACATTTCCCTTAACCTATATAGCTCAACCGCAGCTGCTGATGGAAAAAAAAGCCACCTACAAATACGGAAGGTGGAACCAAAACCCCAACAACTCAAAAACCCAAATACTCCATATTCACTACATCAATTAGAACACAATCAACCTACTATAGATACAGAACAGACAAAATATCACAATCATTATAGAATGAAACAATAACGAAAATTACTTACCAACAAGACCTTCAAGCAATACCACCTAGGTTCGCCATCATGTGCCCCCCCCCCCCCCCCCCCCCACACACACACACACACAAAGAGAGAAAACCTTAGCTCACCATCTTCAGCCTATACATCCTCCCCTCAAAAAATCTTCTGTCAGCAATAGTAATCCAAATGAGATTGCAGGTTGTAAGAGTGCCTCTTCCCCTCCTTATAACTGATTTAATTGCTCCCAAAGCCCCTCTATCATGTTAGTACAAGCCTCACTGTCACAACCCTTTAACTCAGTACTGTGGTTAACTACTCAATGATTATAGCCCCTCTTCCCCAAACCCCTATACAACGAAAATACATCAGAAACAATAGTGCTACCCCCTCAATATATTGTTCAATCAGACCCTTTAGTTACCTCTTACTGCAGCTCAGTAAAACCCTAAAAACACAATCAGCGTACCCATCCCCTGAAGTAACAACCACCCTCCCCCCCAAACACCCACAAACCAACCACAGAACTACCCCTCCCATACTTCCTCTTACCATACTGTGATTTATCAATTTCATCAACAACCACACCTGGCCCAACCAACTTCCTGCTACATTTCACGTACTTCGAACAAACCTCTCGACAAACAGATATCCAATCCAAAACAGTTCTCTCTCTCTCTCACAGCAGTCTCATATGCAGAAATATTTATAAAGGACTCACAACAAAAATAATAAGATAACAAGACAATCTCCCACAGGGCTAATCTAGATTTCTCAAAGCAGGTACCACATCTCATAGATCACCAGGTATGTTCGCACTGACATCACATATACATGTCCCTGGCCTGAGCCACCGAAACTCTTGTCAACCTCATATTGTCACCACAAATGTGACACCTAACACATTCAGCAGTAAGACCGCCCATGTGCAGAAACTGTTTGTGTCACAGACACCATATCACCACCCTCGCAGAATGTAACGATGTATTTCACTGTCATATCCACACCCAACAAAAAAAAATCAATGAAAATCATAGACCCCTGTATGCACAACCAACACCAATCTAATCAGACATAACAAAAATGCCAAACATACAAGCAAAAAACCTTAATAACTCACTGTAAACAGTTCCACAACCCACACTGCCCCACCAACTACTTGAACTGAAGACCACATTAGCACAATACAAGCCAAAACTCAAATGAACTCGGTACACACATAAAACTCAGCATGTCCACTTCCACCCTCACAGGACACCATCCAGAAACAACTCAACATCACAAAACCATCATTATGTCATGAGTCAAAGCAACAAGTGGAATCGGTTGCTTCTGTTGACCCCTATGCACGTATGACACCATATGCCACATCATTCCACCAAGGGTTACAGCCAAAGCCTGGTATCGATTGGTTCAACCCACAATATCATTGAAATTGTAATCTATCGCAGTGCAAGCAGAGTGCTATCAACTATTTATTGAGGTGCAGTAATGAATTTTATCTGAAATGAAATTTACTGACATACTGTTTACATATTCAAAGAGAACTGCTAATGTATATATTAGAATACAGAAGCTTAATTATCACACCAGTGATCACAGTAAACATCTCTTCAACCTTACTTACAAAACAAATATTTTGTGGGCCAGCAAACATCGAATGTTAATAAAAAAAATTACTGTAAGTCTACCTAACTTTCTAGCTGCAAATTAAAGTTGATATTTAAAAGAAGCAGATCAGAATAAGCTCCATGTTTATGCTTATGTATTATAAATGTCAATGAGTAGTGATTTAAGAAGTTCGCTAGTTTCTGCTAAATATTTAATCCAAACTATTCCCTCTGTCTGATGTTCAACACACACGTTTTATTCACAGTGTTGTGGATCATTACGTTTAACAAAAAGATCTGGATTCTGTATTACATTGCATTCTCCTTACTTCCAACCATATCACTGATTTATGTTTATTCATTCAGAACACTACATACAGAAATTATTAAAACAATGGTAAGATATACAAGAAAACTACTTACAGTGGAGTCTGGCACAATCGGTATCTCATCTGTTGGCTCTGTTTTTATACAAATAATGTTTCTGTAAACCATTGCTGCAGTGTGAAGGCCCTGAAAAACAAGGAATCAGATAAAAACAGTCATATTCAAAATTCATTATCACAATAAGAGAACTCATGAACAGCATCAACATATGAGCCAGTGCACACAAAACAAATTTAACACTGCCTAAAGAACACAAATTGTAATGACAACAGATCGACAGCTCTCTGCTTAAGAAGAGTCGAAACAAATTACCTCAAAATGTCAGATCAAAATCACATGCAATGGAAAAAAATGATTATTGATGTTTCTTTGAAACAGGAGCCAATCGTACACTATAATAATGTAGGCATTATGAGACATAAATATTTAGCTTTCCAAATGAATTCTAATTTCAGCAATATGGCCATGCAAAGCGACTCATACAAGCAAAGTGATTTTTCCTAATACAACAATTTACTACAGACAACCTCGATTTAACATATGATGAGAAAATTTGAAATGAAGCTTGCAGCCTTCTGTGAGCTCAATGCTTTTAAATATATTATGGACGTTTGGTAATGAATGCTGTCATCCAACACATTGATAATACGATTCTTACTGATATAACCAAGAACAAAAGAGAATTTTTATTTCTTAATAGCATATAAGACACTGAAAGGCTTAATCTCTGAACACAGATGTCATTCTATACACTGTTTACTCACTTATTAAGTTGCAGGCATAAAATGAAATTCTGCCCCATCTGAATTCAGCAGCCTTCAGACGGTAATTTTATCAGGCAATTTAATATGCATTTCATCCCCATCATTGCTGTATACACAAATGTAGAACTACTGCCACGGCGGAATCTTTAATAATTCCCGTACTTAAGTTCATACTAGAGAAGTGCTCAAAACTTTTTGAACAGCCACAGTAAACAACAGACATGGCCCAATACCTTCTACAGCATTTTCTTTCATTCCAATACAAACATTATCTGATAAGATGTATAAATTACTGGTATTTGAATCTGAAATACTAAGATTAGTACCCAATTTCACACGCAATAATCCGGAGCAGCTACACAGCTAACACACTTCTTGTCTCTTCACAACTAGGTACATCATCAGCGGCGGTAAGCAAGTTAACGTAAACATACTAGTATAGTGATTGTACGAATTTCATTACACGTCTTCTCTCGCCCATCACAAAGTATTTAACGACGATTTTCATTTTCACTTGAGGTCGCTAAGGTAAAGAAACTGCCTTTTACAAACTACGGGAAAACATATGCATAGATTTCATGTCATGTGGACAAATTACCGGGCACTTTACAAGACGATATGGGCCTGCGTGCATGTAATATTTTTCATAACTTGCAACTTCATAGAAGTTAACAGCGACGTTTTATCGAGATAACATAACCTAAAACAACTGCACAAGCTGTCCCTCTCGACACTCCGTCACCACATTTTCCAAACGTTACCCAACTACAGTTATTCAGATGTCGATAAAATCGCAGTGAAGTTTGTCGGCTAAATCATATTAAACTGTTACAATATTGATATAAATAGATACGAGTGTTTCATAAAAATATACTCACAAGTTGCTTCATGGGTCCTAACCAGTTATAATAGAAAGGAAATTGTAGTTGGGTTTATATTCGAAAATAAATTTTAGTCTTTTGTTCTTTCATGTATATAATCCTCCTCACTTTTTTATTGCTCGGAGGACGCAGTTTTTATTTATTCTACTGGCTATAAGATCGCGACCACTTTCCTAGAATCAAGAATCGCTGCTTAATGATGAGTACCTAACTGTAAAGATGTTTTCATCTTGGGGTTGTAGTTCGTATTTCTCCATTTTAGATGCAAGTTCGACAAGCAGTGACTCTGTGGATATTGCAAAGCATATTTTACATTCTCTCTAGAGGCATGAAAAAGCGGAATCACAAAAAATGACGAACTAGGGGAAGGTATCAGCTATACTACATAAGTCAGACAGCCACATAAACGTCAGTATTTAATACTAAAAAAATAAATGAACCCCCTGATGATCGTAGAACTTCACTCGAAAACGTCTAAGAGTTAAACAAAGAAGAATTTGTGTTTGCTCATGACAGAACTGTCTGTTATACAACCAAAGGTATTCATCGTCAATGGATGGTATTACAAGATAGGTTCACCTCTTCCGCAGCTCGTTTTCTTTGAACGCAATAAATATTTCCTTGTTGGTAGATCCGTATTCCCCAGGAGTCTTCAGTGTAGTAATTTTAACAAATGTTGACGTAAGGTCTCCCAGATTTTAAACAAAATCAGCAGATTGCATATGTGAATGAATAAAAACAACGAATTATTCTGAAATAACAGTAAACTCCTAATCTGATACAGTTACATTTGCTCGCGACTCGTTAAGCAGTTTCGAATGTCATGTTATGATGCCATAGTAACTTTTGGTGAAAGTCTTGTTGTTATTATTATTATTATTATTATTATTATTACTGGCGTTGTTTTTGTTGTTTAATGAGCCCACTGGAAGGGTATTTTTTGCCGTATTTAATCTTCTGTGTCGATAACTATAGGCGAATTGGAAATACGGAAGCGTGCGATCCTGCCCGTCTGCTTTGACCCATGACGTCACAAATATGGCGGAAACGACCATAAACCACGATTCCAATATGGCACATATAAAGTCGTTACTTACACATTATGAGGACGAAAATACATCGCAAAACACACACACACACGTTCCACAAAAAGCCTAATGACACTAACGGGACACGCGCGGGAAATAGGGGGTTTTTGGGGGGGGACAAACTAAATCGGGATGTGGGCTGCTGTCAAGGAGACGACCGATGTGTGGCGTTCCTCCCTGCGGGCTTCTCGCAGGGACTCGGTGGTCCTGTGTCGGCTGCGCATCGGCCATACATACCTGACGCACGGCCATCTGTTGCGTCAGGAGGATCCCCCTCTGTGTCGGTGTGGGTCCCGGCTGACGGTCGGCCACATTTTGCTGGAGTGTCCTCGACTGCGCACACTCCGTCAATCTTTTAATCTCCCGGGCACTTTGGCTTTGGTTTTATCTGACGATGACTCCATGGCTGACAATGTTTTACATTTTATCCGTGGTAGTCCTTTTTATGGTTCGATTTAGGGAGGTCCTGCACCTTCCCATTCTGTGTCTTTTGTCCTCGCGTCTCTTTACATTTGTTGCTGTTTTGGTGTATAGTCTGCTGGTTGACTCTTTCCCTTTTTTTGTCTCGCGGTCAGTCAACCAGTTTCCAGCCATCTTCTTTTCTTCTGTATGTTAGTGTCTGGTGTTTGTCTGTCCTCTTCTTGTCTGTAGTGTTCGTTGTTGCATTTGTGTTCTTGTAGTGCCTGGGGGGAGTCTCCTTCCCTCTAGGGTTTTACCTGCTTCGTGACCCAGTCTCGCCTGTTTTTGGAATGGGGGACTGATGACCTTAGCTGTTTAGTCCCCCTTAAACATCCCAACAACCAACCAAACTAAATATAAACAAATTTAGACACCCACCCCCATACAAAACCACGCAAAACGACGAATAAAACCGACGTCACAAAACTCCCCAAACACCACTAAACACAGTATCATCTGGAATCGAACACTTCCCATGACCTATATAGCTCAACAGCAGCTCCCGATCTCATAAATTGGGATCGAGCACTTCCCTTGACCTATACAACTCAACAACAGTTCCCGATCCCATAAATTGGCATTGAACACCTCCCTTGACCTTTATAGCTCAAAAACATCTCCCGATACCAATACCAATAGCCACACATTGGGATCGAACACTTCCCTTGACCTGTTATCCTTACATCTCCACATACAGCCGTCCCTGGTCCGAGGTGCCTCATTTCTTCACGACATACTGAACACTTCACGACTTCATCCAAAAATCCGAATAGTTGAAGAAATTTTTTTTAGAGACAACGCACTGTCCCCCATCATAGCCAACAACCGAAAACTGTTGATCCTGTCAGTCATATCCATACTTACCAAAGACATAAAAAAAGCAATTTACCAAAATTCACACACGCCGCCACACTCGCAAACTAAACCAAAAACATCACCTAACACACCACCAGAGAGCACCACCGATCGCATCAAAACGACACCTACAAACAAGCCACTCTCACAAACTAAATTCCGTGCCGTCGTGACGTCACACACCACAACAGCCTTACGTCACGGGTCAAAGCCGACGGGTGGGATCGGACGCTTCGGTCGACCCGGCGAATTGATAGTAGTTTGGTGCAGTGTGTGAATATAGTATGGAATTATTTTAGGTTATGGTTAATGCAAAAAAGCCATCAGACTTATTTTCTAGCAGCATGTAAGTTTTCCGATTCCGAAAGAGGGATGATAATTTACCCAGTAATATTGTGGTATGTATTATATATGTGTGCTGTACATTTATGGAAAACCCAAGGTCCTGTATGTATAGCGCCTAGCCGAGACGCTGTTCTCGATACATACAATAACATTTGTGCGTGTATACTCTGTAACTTCACAAAACTAACTGTGATGTATTGCGTGTAATTTCTGCTGTAGTTTATGCCGCGATCTCCAATGAATGTGAAAGTGATTGTTATAATACTTCGTTACGGATTAGATGCACATCGACAGTATTTTTGTGTTCATATTGTCTTGCATACCCTCATGTGTGGCAATAATATTTGTGAAGAGATGACTAGTGACAATATCAATCTGATTGCAGCTTCTCTAGATTATAACGTTAGCTATTGTGTAATAATGAATATTTTGGATTGAAGTCCTTATAGTCATATTTCGAGTATTAGTTATATGGAAATGCAAAGAAAGAATAAGCTGTAGCAGGTATTAATTGATGCCAATCAGAACCCTTTGGGCATTCATTTAATTACTCCGTTCTGTGCTATAGGTCTGCAAAGAATGTGTTAACAGTGCGAGTTGCAGGGCAGTTTAGTACAAGCGTAATGCGATAGTTCTTTTGTACAAATGTGTAAATGCAAATGGTTCAGGAAGAGCCAAGAGGTAAATATATTTTTCACTGAGAAAGAGCATTGCATGACATCAGAACTTTCACCATGACCATACAGCAGTAAGCTGTTTCAGTAATCAGTTTAGTAAGAGAAAATTAACCAGATAAAATATTTTTGCTAATTAATAATAGGTTGTTTTACATTGCTGTATGTGTGCTTGAATCTAGTGAATGGTTAGAGATTCGAATATGACAGTGATTTTTCGAAATTGGGTAGGGCTATAAAACATTGAATGTGTACAAGGAAAGTACCAGAAAATGGCTGTGTTAAGAAAGAATAGAAAATTGTCTGCTAAAAATGAACTTCACAGGCTGCTAATATTCATTTTCTGTGGGTCAACTAAATTAAATAGTATAACATAGTTAACAAACTTCATAATGACATATGAGCCTAGAGATAATGTATTTCAAGTGCTGCATAAATGATGTAGTACAAATCACGTAATGTTCTTATTTACATTAATAAGAACAGGATTTTAAACCTCTTGGATAATAGTATAAATTAAGATGTTCCCAAAATAGATAAAGCAGTGAGCCTGCAGGAGGTTCAAGCTCAATTTCAACCTTTTTTTTTCTTTATCTGTAAAATTGTTTGACAGTAGGCAACTGGTTTTATTCAGCAAAGTCACTATACATTTATTGTTGTTTTTCTTTCCTTATTTCTTATGTTGTTATTATTTTTTTTTTTCACTTATCATAATACTTAAATGTTTGAAAAATAGAAAACTGTCTCTGTTGCAAGTGTTTTATTAGTAATTACTTCTTTCTTGCAGTTACTGCAAGAGACCACATTAGTCATATTTAAAAGCCTTTGATATGACAGCTTTTAAATTCTTATTTTTATTAATGACGTTTCTCTTTGTGCAAAGGCTACCAGCAAATTTACTCTCTTTGCGGATGATACACCTCTTTTAGTTGAAAAAATACCAGATGATGACATTGCAACATGTGCCAACTTTGTGTTCCATGATCTTCATCAGTGGTCCAGCTGGAAATAAAAGTACATTCATTTCGATAGGTCTCAAAGTTCAGGAGGGTGTAATGAGCATAATACACAGAAAGTTTATTCTTCAAAAATTTTAAGCATCCTCATCCCTAATAAGCCAAATTGTTCTTGCCACGTTCTAGGCTTCAGATAAAGACTTATTTGAGCAACTTATGCTCCACATATTATAGCAGCAAATGCTATTTTCATTCATTGTTGTCCAATAGCATAATATTTGGGGTGACCAACCAGTGGAAAATAAAGTATTTGTCATTCAGAAAAGAGCAAGCCAAATTAAAAGGTCAGTTAACAGAAGTCATTCATGGAGAAATATTGTAAACTGCATAAAAGATTAACAATGACCTCACAATACATCCTATCCTTTATGCGCCTTTTAATTAAGAACCTCCCCATGTGCAAAGCCAATAGCGTGTTTCATGACTATGACACAAGGTTAAAACATGACTTGAGGTTGATAGAAACAACTTGTCTAGTACAAAAGGGAGTCATTACTCAGTTATTAATGGTGTTTAATGCTCTCCCATCAGGCAAGGGGGAAAAAAATACCAGTATAATACCACAGTTTAAAAGTGGAAAACTCCCATTACCCTCTTTATGAATTCTTTAATATAAACATTTCTACATTGTAATATATCTAAAAACAAAGGTGATGTGACTTACCAAAAGAAAGCGCTGACAGGTCGATAGACACATAAACAAACACAAACATACACACAAAATTCTAGCTTTCCCTCTCCTTCCCTCTTTCCTGACGAAGCAGCCGTTGGTTGCGAAAGCTAGAATTTTGTGTGTATGTTTGTGTTTGTTTGTGTGTCTATCGACCTGCCAGTGCTTTCTTTTGGTAAGTCACATCGCCTTTGTTTTTAGATATATTTTTCCCACGTGGAATGTTTCCCTCTATTATACTTCTACATTGTAATTTAGATAAGACACACATTGTTCTTCTAATATTTACTATTACCAATTTGTAGTGGAATACAATTACTTACAATAGCACAGAAATTTTCACTCAGGCTGCTGATGAACTTCAGTTCTATCAAATTTCTATTGTTGAATAATTTTAGTGCGTTATTTGATTGTTGTATACCTCTGTTCACTATTGGAAATGTCTAAGCTGGTAATTATTTGCATATTTTGTTCCTGTATGCATATTACATTTTGCATCAATTAGCCTCTATAAATACTGTCCTCATATACAGGGTGATTCAAAAAGAATACCACAACTTTAAAAATGTGTATTTAATGAAAGAAACGTAATATAACCTTCTGTTATACATCATTACAAAGAGTATTTAAAAAGGTTTTTTTTTCACTCAAAAACAAGTTCAGAGATGTTCAATATGGCCCCCTCCAGACACTCGAGCAATATCAACCCGATACTCCAACTTGTTCCACACTCTCTGTAGCATATCAGGCGTAACAGTTTGGATAGCTGCTGTTATTTCTCGTTTCAAATCATCAATGGTGGCTGGGAGAGGTGGCCGAAACACCATATCCTTAACATACCCCCATAAGAAAAAATCGCAGGGGGTAAGATGCTGGATGCGTGCTACATTTTCATCACTCATTCTCGGCCGTCCAGAACTTTTCCCTTTGCACAAACACCCATTCTCTGTAAACTGTTTATACCAACGTTTAAACCGAGCGAGGTGGCGCAGTGGTTAGACACTGGACTCGCATTCGGGAGGACGACAGTTCAATCCCGCGTCCGGCCATCCTGATTTAGGTTTTCCGTGATTTCCCTAAATCACTCCAGGCACATGCCGGGATGGTTCCTCTGAAAGGGCACGGCCGACTTCCTTCCCCATCCTTCCCTAATCCGATGAGACCGATGACCACGCTGTCTGGTCTCCTTCCCCAAACAACCAACCAACCAACCAACGTTTAATACACCACCTATCAGGAGGTTTAACACCATACATCGTTCGAAATGCACACTGAACAACTGTCGTCAATTCACTTCTGCCGTACTCAATAACACAAAAAGCTTTCTGTTGAGCGGTCGCCATCTTAGCATCAACTGACGCTGACGCCTAGTCAACAGCGCCTCAAGCAAACAAATGTACAACTAAATGAAACTTTATAGCTCCCTTAATTCGCCGACAGATAGTGCTTAGCTCTGCCTTTTGTCGTTGCAGAGTTTTAAATTCCTAAAGTTGTGGTATTCTTTTTGAATCACCCTGTATAATTATGACTTGTTCCAAATCCATGCAGTTCTCTTGTATACTGGATCAACGGAGCACAAATTGATAAATAAAATATGTCTAATGTGGTCTCAATGGTTTAAGGTAATCTGAAGGTACGCTAAGAATGGAAAATGTGTCAATATTAATACAACACTTGCAACAGAGACTATTTTCTATTTTTGGGACATTGAACCACTGTTGTTGCTTCAAGCCAAAATTGAGAGGAATAATGTATACATATCACTTGAGTTACACTTTATGTGGATAAGCAAAGTGTGTCTTCCATAGTGTTCAATGTACGATACTCTTCCTTGTGATGTACAGAAACTATGATGTTTAAACTGCATAAAAGATAAACAATAACCTCACAATAATTCTTGTTTTCTGTCATTTGAACTATGTTTTTTGTATCTCTTCAGAAACAGAGAGCTGTAAATTAGTGCCTGTCAATGGATGCTCTGTGTTCCCCAGCCACTGTGAAATTTATTTCTTGTGTAGTGGTCAGAAAAATGCCACCTTTAACGTGTGTCACAGTGACAATAGAAATGTAACGTTTGGTTATTCCTTGCCTGTGGACTTTAGACGATAATTTTCAACTAAGAGTATAGGGTGCATCATACAATTTTATATATACAGTAAATGTATAGCAAAGAAAGCAGGATGACATTGTATGGGCACATATGAGGTTATTACATATTTTCTGTTAGAATGTAACAGTTAATATTTAATTTGATATTTAATGTCACTCATACCATATACACATTTCCCTGGAAGATAAACTTTTAAATTATTGTAAAATACATTTAATTTCTTTAATTCCTTAATTGATTTTTGAAACTTCTTAAAGAACTGTGGCGTAGAGCGCCATAAATTTCAAAATCTGTTCTGTGCACAAGTGTGCTATCTTTGAGGAGAGGGCTTTGGGGCAGGATGTTGGACGCTAAAGGCAGTTAGCCTCCGGACTTGTATCTGTGTAGAAGCTAAGTGAGAATAAATCTGTATATGAGAGAATTCTAGTTGTTTACCTACAACTACACCATATTCCCTCATTGGTGAACCCGTTTTTGTGTAATACGCGTCCGAGTTACCGCCTGAAGGTTATTTACGCGCCTACCGCTTTGGGTTTCTCCGCGATCGCAAGGGCCTTTGTTCAGCTCCAGACAATGGCCTTTCAGCATTCACCGCCGCCCGGATTCCAGCAACATCTCTCCAGCACTCCTGCCGTCGTAGTGGACATGCCGCAAGAATCTTCGGAATCCTTCAGCCAGAACATGCAGTGGAATTCATCGAGTGCCGCCAGTTTCTTCCAACTGCCAACAGTCGTGGACTCTGGCTTTGTTAGCCTGGACCTTCCCACGTGTTCTCCACAGAGTGTTGGTCGGAACATTCCTACTCCTGTGTCAAACACACAATTCAATACAGTTCGTGGCGTCGAGTGAGGTTTTGCTACTTTGGAAAATCCAGTAGTAAGTTCAAACTCGAATCAGCTCCCGCCACGTGTGTATCCTTCTGCGCCGGCTAGTCAACAGGTGTTCAATGCTCGCCAAACAGCAAATATCACACCAAGTGAGCATCCTAGTGGACGTGTGTGGGATCCTTGTGTTGCTTCTAATAAGGTCAACAATTCTGTGCTGGACAGTAATTACTCCGACATCTACAACCAGCCCCACCACTCACGGTCGAGTGAATACTGTGTGCATAATGGACATTCACCGGCGTACTTAAGCACTTGTGGCTTCTCTCCGAGCTACCACGTCAATGAGAATGCACATTTTGACTACGACCCTCACACCGTTCGAGCGTCCGTCGCTTCTCAACCGCCCCCCCCCCCCCCCCCGGCGTCAAATGAATTTCGCGATTCCCGCATTATGGGACGCCAATAATTCGGACTCGCAATCTTCTGCATGTTCTACTTCGGTCTGAAGTAATAGGCGCACCTCCGCAGTGACTACAGTGCCGAATATGCCGAAATTACCAGACTTCAAACCCGCTCACCCGGAGTTCTGGTTTAACCTGGTTGAGCAAACATTCAATATCTGTGCTTTGGACGACGATGCATGCTTCGCCTGCCTCACGAACCATCTTCACGACCGCGTCGATTTAATTTACGATCTGGTCAAAGCACCCCCCTAGCTGTGGCGAAACAGACGATACTGGAGCGCGTCTCTAAAACCAGGAGAGAAAATGTGCGACAGCTCATCTACGAAGAGCGTCTCGGCGACATGTCTCCGTCCCAGCTGTGGTGGTGCATCTGTCTTCTCGTTGATGAGCAAGTTATGCCTGATGACACGCTCGCAGAAATCTGGACTGAAAAGCTGCCTTTGCCTGTCCAGACTGCAATCTCTGCATATGAAGATAGGCCAGTAAAGGAACGTTTACGCGCCGCCGACAGAGCATACTCCGCCAAGCAACATGAGCTCCGTGCACTGCATTATGGACGTGACCGCACTAAGACGCTTTCTGACGCCACGACCTTGTCTGGTGCTGCTAATAACAAGTTTGTTTAACTAGCCGCCCTGCCTGCACCTTCAACTCCCCGCAACGACAGTGCATCGGCCTCTGTGGAAGACTCTGGGGCACATACTCCGTCACCTAGCAACTACCCACAGGAGCACAGGCCCGCCCAACTTTACTGTTTCTTCCACGCGAGATTCGGGTAGCAAGCTCGCAAATGCCAGTCACCGTGTTCTTACCCAAACTCCAACCGCAGGTAGGCTACGGTGCCACCTCCTGCGATGTAAACAACGGGCACCATCCCATGTTGCACTCCGTTTCAGACAATAACAGTAAGTGTGGTCGAGTCTATATTCGCAATTTACGATCAGGTGTATGTTTTCTGGTAGACACTGGCGTAGACGTCTCTTTGCTGCCGGTTCGCCTAGCAACCAATAAAGTGCAGCCACACAAAACAGTACTTCGTGCAGTGAACTTGTCTACCCTACAGTGTTCGGGTTCCACTTTGTATACAGTGAAACTTTCGCCTGAGTGCAAGCTGGAGTGGACGTTTCTAGTGTCAACAATTGAAGAACCTATTCTCGGAATTGATTTCCTCAATCACTATCAGTTGTCACTAGATTTTGTGCAAAATACTGTGTTAAACCCCCCCCCCCTCTTAACAAACATATTCCTTTCGCTTCGCCGAGTGACAGTTCGGCTAACACCAAACATGTGTGCTGTGCTAAGAAGTGTGTAAACCTATCCTTGGAGCTACAATCTTGGACAAACAAGTGGCTAGTGGAGTGCGCCAAGTCTTCGAAGTTGCGGATGGAATGTAAGGAAGTGCTGCTGCATCTCCGCGACATACACCACGAGTTGACCTCCACACAACAACGCCTCGCGGCACTACAAGCAGACGATTCGTCGGCTACAGACAAGGTCAGCCCATGCCAATCTGGTGTTCCCGTGCCCACGCACGTTAACGACAATGTTGTGAACTCTGTAAACTGTGTCAGCACCCCCTTTTGTAATGATAGGGTATGCCCGAGTGCTCATGCTCCTTGCGTTCCGAATGGACAATTAACTTGCCAAGCTCCTGGCAATGAACTACGGCCATCTGCTGTCCGACCACGCCCACTCGTGCCTACAGTGCTCGTTGCGGCACAGCCCGCTACCAAGAACCAGTGTACCAACCTCGCCCATGTTAACATGTGTGCTGCGTTTATTCAGCCTACGAGCGGGTGGCACACCTGTACTTCCGTGCCCTCAGCGCCACAGCTAGGCCTGTCCGCCACTGCCTGCTCCGCTTCACGGACATCTGACTGTCGTGCCGCGCCACGTATTGCAGTAGTCAGTAATGGCACAGTTCATCGGTTACGTCTAACCGATGGGCCGCCCATATCGCAACGCCCACGCTGTCTCAAGCCGGAATTTATGAAAATTGCAAAAGAACAATTGGACGAACTGTTACAAAAGGGAATAATAATAATTGAACCTTCTTCTGGTTGCTGGGCTAGTCCTATCCTGTTTGACCAAAAGAAAGACGGTCTTGGCGTATGGTCGGAGACTATAGGCGTTTAAATGCCCGCACCATCATTGATAAATATCCGGTTCCACACATAGCAGACTTCAATCATGCGCTTGCAGGTGCAAAGTACTTCTCTGTTTTGGACTGTAAGCATGCATTTCATCAGATTCCTATGGCTCCGGAGGACATTGAAAAGACTGCCATAACCACTCCCTTTGGGCTGTTCCAATACTAATTCATGCCGTTTGGGTTGGAAAACGCCCCCCAAACGTGGCAGAGTTTCATCAATCAAACTTTATCCCATCTAGACTTTTGTTTCGTATACATGGACGACATATTGGTTTTTGCTTCTACTTTATAACAGAGTGAGGAGCGTGTTCAAGTCGTGAAAGATATTTTAGCAGCCGCTGGTATTGAACTGAACAATAAAATGACTCAATTGCACCAGTCATCCGTCACATTCCTAAGTTATGTTGTGTCATCGGACGGTCTGACACCACCACAGGACAAGATCAAGCCTGTTCTCGAGATGCTACGCCCTCAGACCTATAGGGAATTACGCAGGTTCATCGGAACAGTTAAATATTACCGGAAACATTTGCCAGCCACTTCTGCAGTGCAGGCTCCTCTCACTGATGCTCTCGCTGGCCCACAAACTTCTAGCACCCGCCTGGTACCATGGACACCAGACATGGACAAGGCATTTAATAAACTCAAACAGCTGTTGGCCTCCGCTGTCACTATTGCTCACCCACGGGCGGACGCCACAATGTTTATCACTACTGACGCTAGTGACAATGCTATTGGCGCAGTACTGAGTCAGACATACAACGATGTTACGACCCCCCTGCAGTTTTTCTCAAAAAAGCTAAACAACGCGCAGAAGAAATACTCAGCATTCGACAGAGAATTACTTGCAGTTTATGAGGCCATAAGACACTTCAGAACTGATGTTGAGGGACGAGATTTCTATGTGCTCACTGATCACAAGCCGTTGGTTCCTGCCATAAAAAGTCCTGTGGCTGATCCGCCCCCACGCGCTTTCGTCACATCGATTACATCTTGCAATTTTCAAATGACATTCGCTACATCCGAGGAGCAGACAATGTGGTTGCTGATTTTCTCTCAAGTGTTGGTGCTGACACAACCTTAATTGACTTAACGGACCTACCTCGGTTGCAATCGTCAGACCCCGATACCATGCAGTTAATTTCAGACCACAGCTCCTCTCTCCAACCGGTACGCTCTACTTTCCCTGTCATATCTGACTTAGTGTGGTGTGATGAATCGACTGGTACGTTGCGGCCATTCATTCCTAAGCCCCGTCAACGCCAGGTCTTTGACAAACTACACACATTAGCACACCCCGGTGTCAAAGCTTCCACCCGTCTGGTAACTGAACGGTTTGTCTGGAGAGACATGCGCCGTGACTGTCAGTCTTGGGCAAGGTCAGGCATGGTGTGTCAACAGAACAAAGTTTCCAGGCACACTTCTCCACCCCTTGGCTGTTTTGCCCAACCGCCAGGCCGGTTTCACCATGTTCATGTCGACCTCGTAGGCCCTTTGCCCCCCTCCGAGGATTTCCGTTACTTGTTTACAGCTATTGACAGGATGACTCGGTGGGCTGAGGCTGTGCCTATTCCGAACATTACCTCCGAGACAGTAAGTCGAGCATTCTTAGATTTGTGGATCTCTAGATTTGGCTCACCTGTTTACCTCACCACTGACCAGGGGTGGATATTCGAGTCTTCAGTTTTCTCTGACTTATGTAAAATGTGTGGTATTGTCAAAATTCATTCTTCTGCATACCACCCCCAAAGCAATGGGCTTGTCAAGCGATGGCATCACACCTTAAAGTCTGCCCTGCGTTGCCATGACTCACTATGGACAGAGGCACTGCCCTTCATGCTCCTTGGCCTTCGTGCGACTTTCAAGGAAGACCTCAAGGGATCCGTAGCCGAGTTTGTGTATGGCCAACCTCTGGTTTTGGCTGGAGAATTAGTCACTCCATCCCCACTTCCATGGCCCTCTGAACTCCCTTCACTTCTCGAGTGGGTGCGCTTGCACTGCAGCAAAATTCAGCCGCTACCTCCGGCTGCTCATACACCTCCGTGCATGTACGTACCGCGCACTCTAGACTCTTGTGAGTATGTGTTTCTCAGAGACAACTCAGTCAAAGCCCCGCTTCAGTCGCCCTACACGGGTCCTTACAAGGTCGTCAAACGCTCTGAGAATAACATGGATCTCCTCATAAAAGGCTCTGTAACCACGGTCTCACTCAACCGAGTGAAACCAGCTTTCATTGAGCCTCAGGTGAACCTCCCTGATTCTGCCCCTATTTCTCCCACTCCTGCTTCAAGCGGCCATCCATCTTTCCACACCATGCATTTGGGTATTGATTCTCCACAGCGTGCTTCTCTGCCGAGCACTGCTCCTTCTCCACGTTCATCTAATTCGAGTGGCCAATCTTTTCGGGGCTTAACTCCTCACAGCCCTCGCAGTTGAACTGCCAACCACTCGGATTCTACCATTGTGTTACCATCTTCGTGTGACAGCTCTTTGTCACGCCATTCAATCCACGCTGGCTCCTCGTTGCCTTCGGTCACTCTCCCTCGTCTGTCAGCTGATCACCCGAGGTTGTCTCCTGCGCAGTCCAGTGCACCTGCCACCCCCTCTTAGCAGATGTTTCCCCCTGCCATGGCTTTCCCACACCTCCCTGCCTCCCTACCATTGCTCGTACAGGTGCCATCCAAGAATTCACAACACATGTGCACCCTGATGACATACATAAATTATCTGTTGTCGTAGATGACGATACGGTGTGTGTGGTACTCGCGTGTGACAATACTGAGGGAGGAAGTGCAGAATCTCGTGTGGTGCGCTGCTTTAAATTGAGCAGAGGTGCTGCGTGTGGCAATTTGCGTGCCTTTGTTAGGCCTTCTGGCAAGGTGATTCTCCGTCTGCCGGCTAGCGAAGTGATACAGCTCCACTCCAGGACGGGACGTCGTCTTCAGCCGCCGGCGTCGCTTGCTGACTTCACCATCGACGTACCGGGTTTCACCCCCCGGTCTCCTACCAGTCGACTGCTTTCGCCTGACGCAGAAGAACTTCTCACCCCCCCCTCCCCCCATTCACAGGGACGTACTCCATACTGGGCGGGTGGGGAGGGGGGGGGGGTATGTGGCGTAGAGCGCCATAAATATCGATATTTGTTCTGTGCGCAAGTGTGCTATCTTTGAGGAGAGGGCTTTGTGGCAGGATGTTGGACGCTAAAGGCAGTTAGCCTCCAGACTTGTATCTGTGTAGAAGCTAAGTGAGAATAAATCTGTATATGAGAGAATTCTAGTTGTTTACCTACAACTATACCATATTCCCTCAGAACCGTCTGTCTGTTATTATTAGTTTGAGATTCCACTGTCTTGTGTAATTATTTTCCTTCCCTCTAGCTAGAATGTAATGTACCTCCATGTTTGGTAGGTGTTTAACATTTACTCTCATTGCCATCATATTGTGATATATATACAGTGAGTGCACGTTCATAAGTTTTTGGTGTACAAAAGCTTGTCTACAAATTTGTCTGGGTGGTTTTTTGGCTATTCATCTCAGTGCTCTTTTCTGAATTTTAAATATTGTTGTTAAGCAGCTATCTTGTGCTCTTCCCCATTCACAAATTGAGTAGGATTAATATGGAAACAAGTTATACTGTTCATTGTTCTGAGAACTTTATCATCCACAACTTTTTCCGTTTCCCGTATGAAGAAAATCTTTGTTTATCATTTTGCACAGTACATCTATGTGCTCTCCCCATGTTAAATGCTCACCTAGAATAGTTCCTAAAAATTTTTGTCACTTGCCTTTTAATTGCCTCACTGTTTAATATTTACATTATACACACATTGCTTTAAGAATGAAATTTTCACTGTGCAGCAATGTGTGCACTGATATGAGACTTCATGGCAGATTACAGCTGTGTGCCGGACCGAGATTTGAACTCAGGAGTTTGAGTCTCGGTCCAGTACACAGTTTTAATTTGCCAGGAAGTTTCACAATGTTTTAGATTGACTTATAAGAATATTGTTTTGTACTAGATATTTATTTGCGGTTTGAGTATGTATGAGTGCTTCCATTTTAAGCTCCCTTTGTCTCATCTGCACATATAATGGTAGTATCATCAGCATACATTGTAAGTAACTGTTTTATACATTCTGGGATGTCAGTTATGTTGAGCAGGATTTCCCAAATTGTGTTCCATGGGACGTTAATAACTGCTCAATGAAAAGTTAGGAGTGTCATGGTCTCTCTCTCTCTCTCTCTCTCTCTCTCTCTCTCTCTCTCTCTCTCCCTCCCTCTCCCTCCCTCCCCCTCACCCCTTTCCTCTTCCCACTCCCACCTTTTCCACATCCCCCCTCCCTCTCTTCCCTCTATTGACATTTTGTGATACTAATCACTTTTTAAAAATTTTATTATGATTTCTGTGTTATGATTTAAAATTGAAGTTATCACTGACAAAAATAAATCTCTCTAATTTTTTGAAATATTATTGACCATTATTGACCTTCAAAATAAATAAGGTGTTCCATCAATGCACCAGGATTTTCAATATGTTCCATCAGAGGAAAATTTTGAGAACCTGTGACATTGAGAATAGACAGTATTGACCCAAGCACTGAACCTTGTGCCATATGAGGTCTCATAATTTGTAATTCAGATCCGTAATTAATTATATTCTCTCCACTTATATGTCTCATTTCTGTTTACTGTTTTCTATTCATAATATGCAATTTGACTATCTCATATCATTTCCCTTGAATCCCACACTGATAGAGTTTCTCCATTATCCTAGAATTATTTATGTAGTCAAATAATTTATATAGGTCCACAATGATCCCACAGATCCCCTGTTGCCTGTCAAGTGAACTCAGAATATGGTCTTCTAAATCTGTTGATTCTGTTATTGTTGATTTCCCTTCTATGAAACCATATTGTGATGAGTACATTACTTGAAATTTTATTCTTTATTATCATTTCACACATTTTAGCAAAATTGGGGATCAGTGATATTGGCCTGTAGTCTCAAAATTAACTTCTTTATATTTTCTTAAATACTGGCTGTACTCTACTTGTTTTTAGTGATTCTGCTAATATACCTTCCTATAACACAGCAATCAGCATGTGTATTAAGGGTTGTAGTATACTTCCCCTGATTTCTTCATGGTATGGTTTATATGTGGGATTTTTAGTATTGTATGTTCTTCATCTGTTTTGTTTTCAGTTCTACTGCTACAGTTGTATATGTCATCAGTGTCTTATATTTCTCTAGGATGTACATCATTTATGGTATCTTTCAGTGAACAAATGCGCTCTGTAAATAATGTAGTAAGTCTTTAGTGTAATTACCTGCTTTAACTACAGCTGCCTTAATGAATAATGACTTTCCTTTTCTGATGAAACTGCTGTTTGTGATAATGTAGGACTGGAGGGCTTGATTATTAAGTATTGAGGCTAGAATGTAATTGGTCTTTCTAATTTCTTTAAATGGGTTTCAACAGTTAAAAATCAGGCTCTCTGAGATGTTCAACACCCGTCGCCCACTGTATGGCAGGAAGTGAATGCTGTCTCAATCCTGATGGAGCTTGGGATCTTGGCTGACCCACAACCCCACCCTCCTCCCAGGGAAGCTTCCTGCAAGATCAGATGGTGAGCCTTGAACACACACCAAATGTGCAAACCACTGCAGCAGTATCCGTGAAACTAGGAACAGAATCACTACCTTCATTCTGGAAGTAGCATAGCAGTGAGCTAAACAACTTAAGTTTCCAATGAATAGTTAAGTTTATTTATCAACCTTTTAAGCTATAATGGGGATAGCCCATGACCAAAGCTGAACTACTTAGCCCCATGATAAGTATAAATATCACAGAACAAGAGAGGGCAGTAGACCATTCAATACTAGGGTAATGTTTTAACCATCAAACACATAAATGGCAAGCAAAATGGAATCAGGCTTTAGCAACAAGGTTCTTACAACTTAAACTTAACAGTGGCCAAATGCACGATTACTAAATGAAACTAACAGGTCGCCATCTTTAGCAATGAGGCTTTTACAACTTATTATTCTAAAAGAACTTTATAATGGTGAAGGACATGATTACTCGATTTGAACAGCATAGGCTAACACAACTTAACAACAAGGCTTTTTAAAATTTACTACACTAAATTAATACTGGCCAAGCTCAATGGCCACTACATTCAAAAAGTCACGCAGACACACTATACATTCTCAGAGCCACAACTGCATTGCAATTGTTTAACCTTAATGGGGCATAGCTATGTAAGTGAAGCCGAACCGGCTGTAGCCGTGTGGACACTAAGTTGCTGTGCAAAATGATGTTAAATAAGCCCATGTAATCATACCCAGCTTATCAGTTGTGGTCAGCACTCTTTCTTAAAATTTACTAACTCAGGTGATGCAGCACTTCACTGCTTCCATCGTTTTACTACAGTGGACATACTTTTGTAGTTCTCCTTAGCAACAAGGCTATGAAGCACAGCTGTTGTCAGGTGCAGTCCTTACAGTAACTCACAATCGCTGCACCACTAAACAAGACAAGGAAATCTACATGTCACACACAGTTGAACAATAATGTTAGCAATCTGCAGTCATTAACTGCGCTTTAATATGATAAAAAACACCACCAAGAAGCTGAGGAATCAACTTAGCTGTCTTAGATCTCGTAGTCAACCAGCGCGGTCTGTTGGCATTGTCTTCTTAAAGTATAAAGTAGGTTTCACTGTTTAATCGAACTCTGCCAGCAGCATTCAAGAAAGACAATGGGAACAATTGCCTGAGCTTAACCACAAATCTTGGCTACAAATTACTCTCTCCACTATCCTGACTGTATTGAGAGATACTTCTTGGGGAGCTGACTGGACTGTCCTCCTCCGCCTCTATCGATCTCTTGTCTGCTCCAAGTTGGATTATGGATGCATTATCTACTCCTCTGCGTGGCCATCTATCTTACACCACCTAAATACAATACATCATTTTGGGGATCCGTCTCACCACTGGTGCCTTCCGTACTAGCCCTGTTGAGTCTCTATGCAGATGCCGGTGAACTACCACTGTCAGACCAGTACGACATCCTACTCAGTAGGTATGCGTGACGGCTTTCTTCTATGCCAGGCCACCCAACCTTTGACCCTTTTTATGTTTCTTCTTTGCAGCCTCCTGGCATCCACTTTCGTCCCCTGCTTCAGCAGCTGCAGTTCACGCTTCCTGCCACTTTCCGAGTGGGAGAGAGCCTTTCACCACCTTGGATTCAGACACAGGTTTATTCTCATTTTGACCTCAACTCGTTCCCGAAGGATTCGACTCCCGAGCTGACCTATCGTTGCAAATTTCTCGAACTTCGCTCACAACTTGCCGATAGCATATTTTTGTACACTGATAGTTCCAAGTCCGCCCACGGTGTTGACTGTCCTTTTGTCATCGGGACTGATAAGTTTCACTACCGACTTCTTGACCAGTGCACAATTTTTACAGGAGAGCTTTTTGCCCTCCATCAAGCTGTTCACTACGTCCGGACTCCCCAGCTCACTTGCTGTGTGATCTGCTCTGACTCCCTCAGTGCCCTTCAGAGTCTGGATGATCCCAATCCAGTCCACCCTATCGTTCCACAGATCCAGGACTGCCTCCATTTGATCGCGGATGGGGGAGCCCAAGTGATTTTCATGTGGGTTCCTGGCCATGTTGGTGTACCAGGGAATGATGGTGCAGCCAAGGCCACAGTCCATCTCGGTCTGCCCGCCTCTTATTCCATTCCCTGGCAAGATATTTGTACTTTTCTCTATTGGTGTATCATGTCACTTTGGCATGACCATTGGTGCTCCCTTCATGAGAACAAACCCAGAGAAGTCAAACCTCTCCCAACAGCCAAGTCGACTTCCTCCTGGCCATTTCGCCATGAGAAAGTAATGTTAGCTTGATTGCGAATAGGGCACTGCCACTTTAGTCACTGCCACTTGTTGAGTGGTGACCCTGCACCTGGCAGTCCTTTCTGTAGCCAGCCATTAACCGTCAGACATTTCCTGATCCTCTGCTCCCATTTGAGCCACTTATGTCTCAGGGTCAGGCTGCTGCCCACTTTGCCGGACATTTTAGTGGATGACGAGCGAGCTGTGGCTTGCGTTTTAAGTTTTTTAAAAAGCAGTAATATGACAAAAGAGATTTGATTTCTACCTGGTGACTCTGGTGTCTTGCCGACGTCCTTTAGAAGATACTCTTACATAAAGTCTTGATGTTTTAGATTTGTTTTTTGTTCCTTTTTGTATTGGATCTCGCAATGGTTTTTTGCCCTTGCAGTCCCAGCATTCTATGGTTCTATAATGGACACTTATGACCTTAGATGTTTTGCGCCCTAAAACCCCACAAAAAAGTATCCTGACTGAATCCAACTAATAATGAAAATGACGAATAGCAGCATAGGACACTTTTGAAGAGCTTAATTCCAATAAACACACTTGATATTTTCAGCCACAAGCCTGGCCAAGAACTGCTTCATTGCTGTGGTGCCCATATGTTGCAGCTGTAAATGGTCATTCACAACTGAGTGTCCAGCCTCGCTTGTAGTACCTAGGCTGTCACCTTTGACACTGAAACATCACTGCACAATCACTCACACATCTAGGCAGGACCAACACACCATGGTATACACAGGAGTTGTGGTAGAACCTAAATGTTGAAAAATGCACATTGCCAGAGGAGGAAACCAACTGGGGAACCTTCCCCCACAAAAGTCTATGTTACCTGTGGGAGTGAGCCACACCCAGTGGATGAAGTCTACAAAGCAAATGGTCTGACCTGTCTTATGGGTGCGTAAAGGACCTCACCACTCTGGTGAGCAGTGTAACAGCTGTGAGCAGTGTAACAAACCCCCTGAATGATGAAGGGACCCTTAAATCAGGGCAGTAGGTTCTGAAGAATTTTTGTCCTCACTGTTGGCTGCAAAATTCTTCCAAAAAGCTCTGTCCTCTGCATGGTATTTCAAGGTAGTCTCTTCTGATTATAATGGAATTCCCATTTCTGCGGCCACCCACTGTGGCCAAGTGGTTCTAGGCGCTTCAGTCTGGAACCGCGCGACTGCTATGTCGCAGATTCGAATCCTGCCTCTGGTGTGGACGTGTGTGGTGTCCTTAGGTTAGTTAGGTTTAAGTAGTTCTAAGTTCTGGTGAACTGATGACCTCATATGTTAAGTCCAATAGTGCTCAGAGCCATTTGAACCCATTTCTAGTGTGACTGGTGAATGTTTCTTCAGGCCTTATGGGACTGCTCTTTAATGTTGGAAGGTGGGAATGTCTCAGCTAGCAAATACTCAGTTCTTCACAAGTTGCCCAGTGATGAATTCAGGACATAAGTGGATATTAGTCAAACTGGCATATTCAAATGGCTCCCATGTCTCGCTGTATTAAAGGCATAGGCTAACCATCTCAAGGTTTTATTTCACTTTGACTGAATCTCCTGATGGTAAGTGTTATGGGCAGATTGGAGATTTTGGTTGACCCTTTCAGCAAAAGAGAGAGGGATTGGGATAGTATGGCATAGTCTGATGATGTCCCCCCCCCCCCCCCCCCCCCCCACACACAGCAAAAATAAATAAATAAATAAATAAATAAATAAAAATAAATTAAATTCCTTGGAGGTGAAAGTTGTAGCATTATCAGATACCCCATGATTCAACTAGGACCAAACACCCCGAATATAGCTTTCAGAGCCTCTATTGCCGCCATTGCAGTAGCCATTCTGTTAGTTATTAACCAGGTAAACCTGTAGACAGTGTCCATATTGACAAATATATAGATAAATTTCCTTTCTTAGACATGGCAATGGACCCACAAAATTTAGAAATATTTTATTCAAATGGTTCAAATGGCTCTGAGCACTATGGGACTTAACTTCTGATTTCATCAGTCCCCTAGAACTTAGAACTACTTAAACCTAACTAACCTAAGGACATCACACACATCCATGCCCGAGGCAGGATTCGAACCTGCGACCATAGCAGTTGCGCGGTTCCAGACTGTAGTGCCCAGAACCACTTGGCCACTCTGGCTGGCACAAATATTTGTTCCATAGGATGTGGGACCATATATCTAGACAAGGTATTCTGTGCAGGCTGACTAGAAGCACACTCTTTACATTTCCTGACAAAATTTCTTATGTTCTTGTCCATACCTGCCCAAACAAAATGTTCCTCAACTTTCTCCCTAGTTTTAAACAGTCCAGGGTGCCACCTATTGGGGACACATGAAAGTAGTGTAAAGGAGAAATTGCTGAAGCAGCTGGATCCACAATTCTTGCCTGAGTTTCACCCCACTTTTGACAATGAAAATGTTCTTTCTTCAATAGGTAGGTGCAGCTCTCCTTGCCCTTGTTAATCACCAGCTCTATCTCTGAATCCCAATTCTGATAATTCTCAATTCTGTAAACCAGTATGGGATACTCAGCTAGTATTGCGTTGATCTCATAAGGCAACTTCCCATCTCCCTCCGGAGCTTGTTCATTCTGGTCCTGATTGTCAAACATTCGACTTAAGGCATCTGTGGCCATATTGTCCACACTCTTGACGAGTATTATCCTGAACTGTAAAGCAGATATTCATGTCAGCAATCGAGCTATCCGCCCAGTTCTTCTAGGGTGCCTTGGCATTCAATTATGGTCCTGATTATTAGTCTCGAGTTCAAACATAAGACTGCTAATGCTTCAAGATCATAAGCAGAATAATGTTGCTCCAAGTGGTTAAGTGAACACGAAGCAAAGGTAACTGAACAAACCCTTCACAGTTTTCATGTAGGAGGACAGCCACTATAGCTGTCTTGATGCATCAGTCTGAACGATACGTGTTTTATCAAAATCTGACAGTGCTAAGACGTGATGCTGCCAAGGCCTCTTTGACAGCAAGGGAATCAGCATCTTGAGCCTCACCTCACTGAAATTTCACTTTTTTTTCCTCAAAGCATTCAAGGAGGCCGCCTTTTGGGCAAACCTAGGAATGAATTTAGTAAAAAAGCTAGCCATGCCTGTAAATCTTGCCACCTGCTTCGCATACAGGACATAAGAAATTTTGTAATCGCCCTAACTTTTGCACTATCTATAGTGGGACCCTCTGCACATACCACATGCTCAAGGAACTGTATCGAGGGACAAGCTAACCTCATCTTGTCAGGATTGACTGTAAGGCTAGCCTTGTGTAACCTCTCGGAAACTATCTCAAGATGTCAGAAATGGTCTTTTATAGATGTACTACCATCTTATCGTGGTAATGAGACAGAAATTCAATTTTAATCCCATTGAAGACTTGATTCAGGAGTTGTTACAATACTGCAGCATCTGTTGAAAGTCCGAACAGAAATCAATTAAATTCATATAAGTTCCAATCTGTGCTAAATGTAGTTAAGGCCTTGGACGACTCTCATAGGGGTATTTGGTAGTATGGCTGATTTAAATCTGGCGTGCCAAAAACCTTAGCTTCCTTGAACCATGCAAACAGGTGTGGAGATTGGGTAATGATAGTGAATACAAAATTATCTTCTAGTCAACAACAGGCCAAATTCCTACTTGCAGCTTCCCCCTAGTGGGGTCACAACTCTTCTTTGAGTACATTGTGGCTACCACAGGGCCCAGGCCTTTGTAGCATTACTTCCTTTCTATGCTGCATGCTTATACTTCCACAATCCCTTTCTCCCTCTGCTTCTCTATCAGACAATTATCTTGCTACCGACTCTGCTTGGACGTCGTTTATGATTGGGCCTTGAGTTTCCACTTCCAGCATATTCTACAACTTTTCATCAAATAAATACATGGTCCCAACTGTTGGGTTTGACCTGCCACCAATTTTCAAAATTCTACATAAGTGCGGATCATGCAGGGAAGGTCACCCAATGCAGTGTGTGCTCCATCTTTGCACTGTGCCCTTTAATACAGTAATACACCCAAAACCCAGCACAGCAGAGCACAGTAGCCAGCCCATTGTGGGGTGGGTTGTCAAGTACCTGCAAAGTAGCCTTCTTACCACACAGGTTTGCACTGTTGCTGCCTGAGCTGAAAACTCCCCATGCATGCCAAGGAGTACATGCTTGCAGTGACTAGGCAAGGCGACTCTTAGCAATGGTTACTGCATTGCCCTTCAAGAGCCTTGGTTTACAGCAATCCAGACTACAGCCCTTTGTGGATACAGGGGATGCAAAAGGTCTAGTGCCACCTTTGCTTAAGGGTTAGTTTTCACTAAAGTGTGGTCACACTCATTTGTAGATAGATTGGGTCGATAGTTGGATGAAGGGTAGTGGTTTGAAGGGAAGAGGGAAATATGTGCCAGGGCAAGAGCCAAGGGAAACAAACCTTTGTGATAGTTGGGTCATGTTGTACAGACACTAGTGGTTTTCTTGCTGTCTATGACAGGCCGTGCAAGGGTAGGCTTTGTTAGTAGTGGGTATCACGTAGGTAGAAACTTTTGACATTGTGCTGTGGTGTTACTCAGCGGCTGCTGCTGGGTGCCATTGTTGGTTTCTCGGTCAGCATCAGCATACCTGTAACAGTTAGGTTCATCATAGTTTTGTGTCTGATAGGTCATATATCAGATTCACAGTGTAGGGTAGTGTTGGCAGTTTGTTTGTGCATTAGTGTGCAAGCTTGTTGGTTTCCATACTGTAGCCTGTCGGTTGGCTTTAATAGCAGCTATCATATCCAGTCAATGTTGCCGACATGCAGGGGCTCACTGATGTTGTCATTTGTGGGTGTATGTTAGCTAACCATAGGTGGTTATGCCCTAGCTAGTAGAGTCTTTGGCCACTTATACTTTCACCTATGGTTGTGATCATAGTTCCTCAGAGTAAGGATGAAAGGATTGTTCGAGTGTCTCATGTTCCTGTGTAGTCATGTGGCATGTTTATTGAATACTTCCTTGAGGGTTTCAAGGTGGTATTCATTGTGAAGCTCCACAGTGTATGTGTAGCATGTAGCATTGCTACAACATGTAGCACTTTTTTCTGTATGATCGGTAGGTGTGTAGAAGCTGCATATCCCCAGATGGGAGCTGCGCACATAATCAGAGGTCTAATCAGTGTCATGTATATGGACCTCAACACCCTCCTATTCAGTTTACTTTCCCTGTTGAGTACTGGGTAGAGTTGTTTGAGTCTCGTATGGGCTCTGTTGCTAATGAATTCATTGTGGTTCCCCCATGTAAGTTTCAGGCCCAGCCAGACACCGAGATGTCTGACTTTCTCTCAGAAATTTATTGGGCACGCATGCAGTGTTACCTGTCGACAGTGTTGATGTTCATGCAGTAGCTTTAGTTTGTGTGTGAACAGAACTGCTTCATACTTGTCAACATTTACTTTAATACACCATCATTCCAACCAAGGCTCAGAAGTTCTGAGTGCCGTCTATATTCGGGAATTTATGTTTGACGGTTTCCAATCTTGTGCAAAGATGCCCATGTCATCTTCGTAGATCGCTAACATTGTGCTGGAAGGTCATTAATGTAGAAATTGAACAAGATGAACCCCAGAATGCTTTCCTGGGGTACTCCTGCTTGGATACCATATTGTGTCAATTGTTTTCTCTGCACGTCAGTGTTAAAACAGCTGTTCATGAGATATGAGTGTATGAGATGTGTGAGTCCATCAGGGAAACCAACATCGCTTAATTTGCGTATAAGGCCATTGTGCCAGAGACGGTCAAAAACTTCTTCAATGTCCAGGAACATGGCCTCTGTTGCTTTGTTTGTGTTGTAGCTGTGTGTTATATGTTCGACTATGCAGAGAATTTGTGTTGTTGAGTGGTGATTCCTAAACCCGAATTGCTCCAGCCATAGGGTTTCATTGCCGATGCAGTGCCTAGTGATGCATTTTAGCAATACCTTCACAACAATCGCACTTAGCAAGCACAGCAGACTGATGGGTCAGTAATTTGGTGGGAGGGAGTGGTCCTTCCCTGGCTTCCTGAACATCAGGACCTTGGCCGCCTTTCAAAAGTCAGAGAAGTTTTGGTGTTTTAAGCTGGCATTTGTTTTGTGTGCAAGGTGTTCTACAGCTCTATCCATGAACTCCTGGAGGACATGGTTTAGAATCCCATTGGGCATAGGGGCTTTCCTAGCATTAGTATGCTTGATAGCCTAAGTAATTTTGTTTGTACTAGTACGTCAGATGTCATCGTGCATAGGCTGGGCTACAAGTCTTGTAACCTCTTGGTCCATTTCAAGTGTGAATACTGGATCTGAAGGAGCCAGATTCGGCATGAAAGACACTGCCAGTGCAGTCATAAGCTCTGCCTTCTCCTTGGTGGAGAAGGCTGTCTTGTCCTTGTAGAGTAGAAATGTAATGTTTCTCCCTGGTGAAGTGTCTGGCTAGCTTCCACATGCCACAATGTGTGGTATGTAGCCCTACGAGTTTCTGCTCCCATTCCTCATTTCGAAATGTTTGTATTTTCTCCTGTATTATACCCTGGAGTCTGTTGGTGTGCAGTTTATAGAACAGGCTCCTGGTACACTGCCAATATCTCGTGAGGCAGTTCCTCATTGAGATAAGGATTTCCTGGGGCAGGGCCATCGAGTGTTGTTTTGGTGTTGTGTGTGGAATGGCATCAGTCATAGTGTCTTGGACAGCAGTAGTAAGAGCCTCCACCACCTCATCAATTTGTTGTTGATAATTTCATGAGTGTCTGGAATACGACCATCAAGTGTTTCCTTGAACAGGGTCCAATTCGTGTACTTGTAGTTCAGTATTCTGTGTGATTCTGTATCATGTAGTGTTTCTTCTGTGTGTAGTATTACAGGCATGTGGTCTGAGTGCAGATAGTTTTCAACCATAATGCTGAGCATGCATGTGATGCTGTTGATGAGGGCTATATCAAACACATCTGGCCTGAGTTGGGCTTGTGCTGGCATGTACATGGGAATGTCCAGCCAAGGTATAATGTAGTTTTGGCCTAGTGCATATTCGTATAGTTTCTTGCCATTGGAGGTACATATTCATCAATTCCAGTTGGGGTGTTTTGTGTTTAGATCTCCAACGGAGATTTCTGCAACCCCCCCCCATTCTATGTTGAGAACTCTGCTGGTATCATATGTTACTATGATTTTAGGAGGGTTGTACAGTGTGGTGCTGCCTGCATTGAACTTGACCCTGACAACTGTGGCTTCTAGTCTCTCAAGTGCAGGGAGCTTGATGTTCGTGTGTTCGTTGTCTTTGTGTATGATGACGGCAGTGCCAATTTGTGGTGTACACCAACTCTGAATGCCTTCTCGCTCCTGTGATCAACTGTGAAGGTGACTTTACAGCCTCAAATACTGCCTTTAGAGAAAAACACATATCATATGCAGCAACATGCCAAATTGCATCGTCCTATGATTCAAGTTTTAACCGCTACAAATTGTATGTTGGGGATAATTCTACAGTTTGGCTGAGCACTGAGGTCGAAAAATTTCCAGGGAGTTTGTTAAGCTTTACAACAACAATGTACCCATGACCAAATTGAAGGAGGATTAAAATTTGACCAATAACACCATTGACTGTCATATTTGTGGATTACCGTTAGATAAAAAAGCAGAAACTCCTCGTAGGAACCACTGTTATCTTACAGGGAAGTCCCATGGCTCATTTCACAATACGTGTAATTTAAAGTACCTGTTACCAAGGCATATACCCGTTTTCTTCCGTAATTTTAGTCGGTATAATGCTCACTTTCTCGTTGAGCACTTGACTGATTTTGGCATGAAGAAAGATCAGGTCAGTGTCCTGCCTGAGAGTGTCAGAAAATATATTTCTTTCCCCAAATGACGAAACAAGTGTTATGCTCCACTTCCTTGTCATGTTACATTTTATGCAGACACCACTCCATAAACTCGCTGAAACTGTACCTCAGGAGGATATGTACATAACTTGAGCTGCATTTCCCAACAAGGAAAAGGTCCCATCTTCTCACTAGGAGGAGGGTTTTCCCATGCGAGTATCTGGATAGTATGGCAAAACTCAACAAAACCAGAATACCTGAATTAACTGCATTCTCCAGCAACCTTACAGGTGATGTCAAATTGGTTGCAGACTATTAGCATTGCGTGAATGTCTGGAGGGAATTCAACATCTCCACTTTAGAAGAGTGTGCGTGGCTTTACATGGACATAGACATGCACTCGCTTGCAAGCATTTTTGAGAAATTTCTGGGCTGTGTATGACCACATATTCTTGGATCCCATCTTTCATTACAGCACCTGGGTTGTCTTCGGATGAAATGGTCAAAAAAACGAAGTGCAGCATCAAATTACTGACCAATCCTGACATGTTTTTTTTTCTTTGAATGAGGAATCTGTGGGGGCCTTTACCAATGTGTCCGTAGGCACACAAAGAGAAATAACCATGAATGGATGTCAAGTTCAACTCATTCCTTAATGTAAATACCTGATGCTTTGTTTGGAGATTAGCATGACTTTCAGTATTGACTGTGTGCAGGTCTGTCTCCCAGCCTGTGCGTGCAGGAATATGTGAGGCAGCTGGTGCATGGTGCTCTCTTGTGGAAGGCGAACAGTGCATGCTTCATGATCGAAAGATTTTGAACAGTGTAATTACATATGATGAGTATTTCATTATGGTATTTCTTGTGCAATCAGACTAAAAATGCTCTGCAATTGTTGAAATATTCCATACTGCCTTATCGACCTCAAAACATTTAAATATGTATTCTATACATTGCAGTCAATTACCCAACAATTTCTTTAAATAAATAAGTAAACTATGTTCCACAAACTACTTTCTATCCTATAAATTCTTTCAATAGACAATATACCACACATTGGCTTGTCTACCAGAAATTTTTTAAACAATATTCCATACACTGCAGTCGATATCCCATCAAATAGCCAGTTAAATGAGTGTTTTTCCTGCCAATTTACAGGGGGAGTAGAGGAGAGGGGAGTTGAGGGGAGGGGTTAATTAATTTATCAATTAGTTTCATTAATTAGTCAATCAAACTGAAGAGTGGAAGGAGCAATTCGAATAACTGAGGCCTGAAAGTGTACTTGTATCAGCAAGGGGAGGGGAATGGGGAGATTGAGGGGAGGGTGAGGTGTGGGTGGGGGGGAGGGGTTCTTGGAAGGACAGATTATGTGCAGGGAGTCATAAATCAGTTAACAGAACAATGGGTTAAGGGGAGGGGAAGGGGTCATAAATCAAACAATTTTGTGCCCGAATGCATGCAGCCTGCACTAACAAAACATGCCAGAACATAGGTCGTCCTACTACTAATAACTATACTCACAAAAGTTTAATGTCCAGATCATTCTTGTAAGTAAAGACATGTCCAGACAAAAGGCAATAACTGTATAAGATCCGGCAGCCGGAGTGGCCGAGCGGTTCTAGGCACTACAGTCTGGAACCGCCCGACCGCTACGGTCGCAGGTCCGAATCCTGCCTCGGGCATGGATGTGTTTGATGTCTTTAGGTTAGGTTTAAGTAGTTATAGGAGACTGATGACCTCAGAAGTTAAGTCCCATAGTGTTCAGAGCCATTTTTTGTATAAGATCCTAAATTTACACTATAATTTACTGATCGGGGAGTCCTTATTCACTCTCTTCTCTGAAGACAAGGCTGCAATGCTTACAGTACACTCGTCATTTCGTTACACAAAGAATGCGGTGGCGATGCCAGTGGCGGCTGAGGTCCATACACACGTGACAACCACATGGCAGCATCACGGTCAGCAGAAGTACGCGGCCTGGCCATTGAGTCCATGACACTAATGGAGAAGGCTGCAGTAGTCTTACTGGCAAAGAACGTGGGACGGTGCCTCTGGGTGGCGAAAATGGCAGAGGAGTGGCGTTGGACTTGGGTAGCGCGCCTGTGAGCTTCATGAACTAGGTGAATGGTATGAATGCGTCTCGCATTTTTTTTCCATGTGTCGATGCCAGGCTCAGGGTTAAAGGGCGGTAAATGAGAAGTTGGGCCGTCTGCGACCGTCAAATGGGGTCACCCCACATGCAGCACCCAAGTGTGTGGCTCGGCGTGCTCAGTGCGCATTAATTAGTGCGGCATGCTGTGGGAGGCAGTGAGGCAGCACAGTAGACTTTGTCCCCTTTGTCCCAGTGCTAGTATGTGCAAACGCAGCATTTGGTGCAGCATTGTAGACAACGAGCTGCAACAGGCAGGTTGGTAGGCTCAGCTCGCAGCAAAATAACAGCGGCGAATACTGACCGACCACACAATATCATACATGAATCAAAAGTAAACGTTTGCCCCATGGACTGAACAGTGAGAACAAATCACGATACTGACATCTGCAGGGAGAGGGAGAAGGTTGTTGCATACGGGTTATGACCATAATGTACAGGAGGTTGAGTGGTCAGGACTCCTGAGTGAGTATCCAGGGTTAAATGGCAAAACAGGAAATTAGATCAAATAAAGAAAATATATTTCAGTGTATGGAATACAAAGGGTGCACCTAGGAAGGTAAGGTTCATATTAAGTTATGTTGGTGGCTGGCCATGGGCTCAGAGACAGAGGATCGGCCTCTCAAGAAAGGCATCTGTTCTAGTCGAGGTCCAGATCACAAGAGGGGGAAGCAATCGTGTTCTGCTCTGGAGGACCTTCCAGTGTCCACATACATGACCTGTTCCCAAACATGTTACTAACTAAAACAAATGATGTGAATTTGCTAGCAGTTTCATCAGAGGGCCCAAGATGTCTCTTTTTCACCAGCTTCAACCAGACAGAACTGCCATAGTTCTGAAAGGCAAGCAACTTGTGTCATGTACGCACAGCAGAAGTTGCTCTGGGAGAATATTTGTAAAGATTTCACTGGGGCCTTTGAAATAAATTTTTACAACAAATTCCCTAATCACTCCTTGACTGGCTGCCATCCTGTACAGGTCTCATACAGATATGATTTTATGTGGCTCTGAGCACTATGCAACTCAACTGCTGAGGTCATCAGTCGCCTAGAACTTAGAACTAATTAAACCTAACTAACCTAAGGACATCACACACATCCATGCCCGAGGCAGGATTCGAACCTGCGACCGTAGCGGTCACGCGGTTCCAGTCTGAAGCGCCTTTAACCGCATGGCCACACCGGCCGGCTGATTTTATGTATATAGACTGAAGCAGCGAGCGAAAATTTTTTACCAAGGCTGGGAATCGAACCCGGGTCTCTTTCTTATTGGGGAGGTGCATTAGTCACTTAGCCACATTGGCACAGTGTTTCACATGACTACATGGATTACCCTGGCATACCTCCCTCCTCGATCCAGACTCTCACTGCCACCCAAGTCTATTTTAAATTCCTCTTGTGCACTAACAGAACTGCCAAGGCTCTCCATGTTCTCGAATAGCACCTAAGCATCTAACATAAATGGGGGATGCAGCCTGAAACCCAGGTGCAGGTACTCATACAAATGAAACGACACAGTTTGAGATACTTTACTGACCCCATACACATATGATTTGATTTATATACTGTGACCTTATGATGTGTTTTGTATGGTTTTCTTGGATTTTATTTTTTAGCAATTTCGATGTTATTTGCAGTGTTCTTTGTCTTGAATGGTGTTAATTTTATTATTCAATTTTTAGTTTGCTCCCACCCAAAATGCTTTTTTTCCTATAGTTGTCCCACTGATTCTACTGGACCTGGTCAGTGTAATGGTTTGCATGCTATTTGTATTTCTGCTGGAGCTATGATCAATGTTTTGGTCAATATGTTGGCTATGCTAAAATAGGGTTTTTGGTGTGGTAACGACATCAATGGTCAATCGAGTATTCCTTATCTTCTGCGTTTAATTTGCCATCTGTGAACAGTGTGTTAGCTGTTCCGTGTGAGGTAGGGAGACAGTCAACAAAGGGCTGTAGGTATTTTCTGGCATTTTGAGGCCTTTTCGGTAGTTTGATGTAATGTCTTGGTATCTGTATGCTGGGACACAAAATGATAGCTGTTTATTAAATATGCAATTTTTTTACTTATGAAAGACTTTTGCTTTCCATTTAAGTGTGTGCCATATCTTGTATAGTGTTCTCTGTCCATATCATCCATCATGAGGAATTATGTGTTGGGGAATTTCTAGCAGATTTTTCTGTATAAATTAACTACTTTCTTCATTTCTTCATTCATAACCAAAAAATAAAGGTTGTATGTTTTAGGAATGCACGTACAGTTACTTGATGTTTATTAAGCCACACAGTGTCTCATGTAAACAGTGAGTGGCTTTTTCAAGTTCGTTGTGGTAGATGTCATTTGATCCTGCTGTCCACCTGCTTAGCTGGGTGGTAACATGCTCGCCTCCCATGCAAGTGGGCCTGGGTTCGACTCCTGGCTGTGTTGGAGATTTTCTCCACTCAGGGACTGGGGGTTGTGTTGTCCTCATCATCATTTCATCCTCATCATCAGTGTGCAAGACACCCAATGTGGTGTCAACTGAAATAAGACTTGCACTTGGCGGCCAAACTTCCCCAGATGAGGCCTCCTGGCCAATGATGCCATATGCTCATTTCCATTTGATCCTGCTATTAATAGAATTGACAGTGTACCTGGATCATTCATGGGATAGTTCTTTACTACTTCATCTTTACATCTTCCTGATACAATAAAGTTTTATCAAGTTTTCTGTCGTGGCTGTCTGCACATGTCCTAGAAGGACATTTTTGCAATTTTTATGATTTCTCGATGTTTTGGCCTATGATCATCTTGTTATTTTTTTATACGTTACTTGTTTCACACCTCCATAAGTTTGTAGAAATAATTTATTCTTTCATTTGGAGTTTTGTTTTACTTCTTTTCTTCTAATTGAGATGTACATTTTGGTTTTGGAGTCTGGGAACGGTCGGTATTTTAATACTGTCATCTCTGTAGATTTCAAGTTTACATGGTTTAACTCTGATTTTTTTCCTCTTTTCTCTTCTGTGTGAACATAGATTCTTTCAGCCTTTTGAATTCTGCATTTCAATATTTCTTATTCTTCCCCACCATATCATATTTGCTTTTAAGTTCTTTATCTCATTAAGTAACTGTAAAAAAGTCCACTTGTTTCAGATTCAAGACTAAAATCTGTTTCATAACAATTCCTACAAATCCAGAACTTTTGGCTTGGGCTAGTGTCACCACAACCTTAATGTTATACCACTTTGCATTTTATACACATAATACCTTTTGTGACTTGTTTCCTGCAATAGCAGCAGCTGAAATTTGTTATTGATCATGTTTTTGGCCAGTCAAAATTCAATGTGGTCACTGCACGCTCTCTCTTAATTGTAATTTCCCAGTGTCACACTAGTTTCTGTATCTGTTTTTTTTCTGTCATTACAATGGAAAGAAGTACACTTTTTAACACACTGATTTGTTCAAATTAGTACATATTTCTCACCTATTTTCACAATTTTATCTACATTCACTGCATTTTCATGTTAAGTGTTGCCACTTGGCATCTTGATTTGTTCCATTATGTTTTACTGTTTCAGCTTTCCTTCCTTCCACTATTTTTGTGATGCATGATCACTTAAGATTACATAAATACTGCGATTTCTGTACCCGACACATATATTTCACTGTTTACTTTTATATTTTAAGAGCTAACGCACTCATGATTATAGTGTCCACCATTATGCTACAACCCAAGTGACTGCTTTTATTGGATTCCCTGTTTTCCAGAGGCCTAGAACTACAGTGATGGGCTCCAGAAACATTATTTGCATAAAAACAGAGGAAAAAATTATATATCAACCATGTCTGGCTCAACAGTACATGGTTTCCTTGTATTTCCTGCCATTGTTTCATTAATTTCTGTTTGCAGTATTCTGAGCAAATAAACATAGTTCAGTCATGTGGCTGAAAGTAAGTATAATGAAATATAATCAAAATCCAGAAAATTTTTGTTGTTGGTTGTTGTGATCTTCAGTCTGAAGACTGGTTTGATGCAGTTCTCTATGCTATTTTATCCTGTGTGAGCCTTTCCATCTCCAAATAACTACTGCAACCTATATATTCTGAACCTCTATTCATCCCTTGGTCTTCCTGTAAGATATTTATCCCCCTCCCTCCACATCCCTGCAATACTAAATTAGTGGTCCCTTGATATCTCAGAATGTCTGCTATCAACTGATCCCTTATTTTGGTCAAGTTGTGCCACAAAATTCTTGTCTCTGCTGTTCTATTCAATACCTCTTCATTAGTTATGTGATCTTCCCATCTAATCATCAACATTCTTCTGTAGCTCCACATTTCAAACACTTCTGTTCTCTTCTTGTCTAAACTGTTCATCCACATTCAGCTTCCATGCTTGGCTACACTCCAGATATATAGTTTCAGAAAAGTGATTCTAACACATGAATCTATATTCGATGTTAATAAATTACTCTTCTCCAGAAATGCTTCTCTTGTCTTTGCTAGTCTACATTTTCTATCCTCTCTACTTCGGCCATGCTCAGTTATTTTGTTGCCCAAATACCAAAGTTCATTTGCTACTTTAAGTGTTATGTTTCCTAATCTAATTCCCTTAACATCACTTGATTTAATTCTACTACATTCCATCAGCGTTGTTTACTTTTGTTGATGTTAATCTGATATTCTCCTTTCAAGGCAGTGTCCATTCCATTCAGCTGCTCCTCCAAGTTCTTTGCTGTTTCTGACAGATTTACGATGTCATCAGCAAACCTCAAAGTTTTTATTTGTTTTCTATGAACTTTAATCCCTACTCCAAATTTTTCTTTTGTTTCCTTTACTGTTTTTCAATGTTCAGATTGAATAACATCCGGGATAGGCTACAACCCTGTCTCACTCCCTCCTCAACCACTGCTTCCCTTTCATGCCCCTCTACTCTTATAACTACCATCTGGTTTCTGTACTAGTTGTTCAAAGCCCCTCACTCCCTGTAATGTACCCCTGCTATCTTCAGAATTTAAGAGTGAGTATTCCAGTTAAAATGGTTAAAGCTTTCTCTATGTCTTAACTTATCTTCTATAAGTCGTAGGATCTTTATTGCCTTGCATGTTCCTACATTTCTCTAGATTCGAAACTAATCTTCCCAAGGTAGGCTTCTACCAATTTTTCCATTCTTCTGTGAAGAATTTGTGTTAGTAATTGAAATTATTACATTCTTTTTGAAGTCTGAGGGTATCTTGCACACCAGATGGAAGAGTTTTGTCATGGGTGGCTCACTCAAAGCTTTCAGTAGCTCTGATGGAATATTGTCTACTCGCAGGGCCTTGTTTTGACTTAGATCTTTCAGAGCTCTGTCAAATTCGCCTTTCAGTGCCATATCTCCAATCTCTTCTTCATCTACGTCCACTTCCCTTTCTATAATATTGCCTTCAAGAACACCTCCTTTGTATAAACCTTCATATACTCCTTCCACCTTTTGGTTTTCCTTTCTTTGCTTATGATTGGTTTTCCACTTAACCTCGATATTCATGCAGCTGCTTCTCTTTTCTCCAAAGGCCTCCTTAATTTTCCTGTAGGTAGTAACTATATTTCCCCTAGTGAAATATACTTCCACATACTTACATTTGTAATCTAGCTATTGATGCTTAGCCACAAGCACTTACTGTCAATTCGATTTTTTAAACGTTTGTGTTCCCTTTCCCTGCTTCATTTGCTGCATTTCAAATTTTCTCCTTTCATCAGTTAAATTCTCTGCCTCTTGTGTTATTCAAGGATTTTTACCAGGCTTTGTCTCTTTACCTATTTGAACCTTTGCAGCGTTCACTACTTCATCTCTTGAAATTACCCATTCATTCTCCACTGTATTCATTTCCCCTGTTTTAGTCAACTGTTACCTGATACACGCTGTGAAAGTGTCATCAACCTCTGGTTCTTTCATCTTATCCAGCTCCAGTCTCCTCAATTCCTACCCTTTCCCCGTTTCTTCAATTTTAAGTTACCATTCAGAACTAATAAAGTGTGGTTGGAGTCTACCCCTGAAAATGTCTTACAATTTAAAGTCTGGTTGCTAAACTTTTGTTTTTGTCATTAAATAATCAGTCTGTTTCTAAGGCTATTCCACATATACAACCTTGTTTTATGATTCTTAAATGAAGTGCAGTGTTGATTAAATTATGCTCTGTGGAAAAGTCTACCAGGCAGCTACCTCTTTCATCCAATTGTCCCAATCCATATTCATCTTCTGTTTTTCATTCTCTTCCTTTTCTTACTGTTGAATTTCAGTCCTCTATCACTGTTAAATTTTCGTCTCCCTTAACTGTCTGAATAAATTTCTTTTATCTCGTCATACATTTCATCAAGCTCTTCATCATATACAGAGCTAGTAGCTACACACAAACTTGTACTACTGTGGTGGGTATGAGCTTCATGTCTATCGTGGCTACAATAATACATTCACTTTGCTGTTCATCTTAGCTTACCTGAACTCCTATTTTCTTATTCATATTAAACCTAGACCTGCATTACCCATATTTAATTTTGTATTTACAACCCTGTATTTACCTGACCAGAAGTCCTGTTCCTCCTGCCTCCTGCCACCAAATTCCTCTAATTTCACTAATTTCCACTGCCTTCAACCTATCTATTTCCCTTTTCTAATTTTCTAACCTATGTGCCCAATTACATGATCTAACATCCCGCACTGCTATCCATAGAATATCAGTTTTTTTCCTTATGACGATGAGTAGTGGGAGATCCAAATGGGGGACTATTGTACCTCTGGAATATTTTCCCAGAGGATGCTGTCATCATTTAACCATATGACAGGGCTGTGTGCTATTGGGAAAAATTACAGCTGTAGTTTCTCCTTGCTTTCAGCTATTCGCAGTACCTGCTCAGCAAGGCTGTTTTGGTTGATGTTACAAGGTTCAAATGGCTCTGAGCACTATGGGACTTAACATCTGAGGTCATTAGTCCCCTAAAACTTAGAACTACTTAAACCTAACTAACCTAAGGACATCACACACATCCATGCCCGAGGCAGGATTCGAACCTGCAACTGTAGTGGTCACGCGGTTCCAGATGTTACAAGGGCAGATCAGACTGTAGCTGCTGAAACTACTGAAAAGGCTGCTGCCCCTCTTCAGGAACCAGACGTTTGTCTGGTGTCTTAGCAAACATCCCCATTGCGATTGTGCCTACAGTCTGGCTGTCTATTGCTGGAGCATGCAGGCCACCCCACTCATGGTGAGGATCATGGGGGAGGATTTTTTGTTATACATAACATCTCGCAGTGCTGTGCATAAAATGTGATGGAGGGAAGTGTTTAAAATTAATGTTTAGTAAATTTATGTATATTAACTCCCCACTGAATATTAAGATGGTGAAACTAGTTATATGGATGAAAAATATTCCTGAAATTTGCAAAAATAAGTCTTTACAAACGACTTTTATAATAGATTTGTATGCATAATTCCAGCATTTTAATACTTTTATGTTACATTTTATTCTTCAATTTTTACAGTGACACCAAACTGAATAAGATTTATTCATAACTAAGAAAGCTATAGTACTTAGAAACACACAAGTCTCCTTGTCTCTTGATGCCAATTTGTGAAAATGATCCACGTGTCAAAATGGCTTTTTATCTGTGTTTCTGATCAAAAAATTCTGGAAAAATTATTTTAACCTTTTTTATTACATACCTTTTTATGCAACATTTTCACAAATAGCTGTGATATTAGGGCAACTGTCACTGGGTTATATCACTTTAAATTGGTCCATTGGCATTGATGTGGCTTTATTTTGATGTGTCATGCTTCTTTCAATGACAACTTTAATGTGCTGTATAAGAATGAAGGCTAACTTTTAATGAATATTAGGAATCTAATGAAACTTGAAAATGGAAACAGATGCAAGTAGTGCAGTGTTACAATATGTATATGCTATGAAATAGAAATTGTGGTTTCTGTATTAACATATGATGTTTGTTGGTAATTTAAAAAATTTCAAAAATAAGTTTGAAGAGACAGTGAAAACTTACTTTACCTGTGGTTTCTAGTTTACACTTAGTGATTCATCAATAGAACATCATTAATTGCTGTAAATCATCTTTATGCTAACTTCTGCAATGATGTAAACAACACATTTTTGAAATGATTTCACTTGTTCCACTTTTATTTCCACTCTTAGTAACACAATAACCACTTTCAGCCCTCACATAAAATGTTGTTCACATGCAGTTAATTTCAACTTCCTCCTAATAAGTATGACAGGGGCAAGACAGTCACAGTGCATTTTGCACTTTTAAATAGAAAGTCCATTTAGAGTCAGTGAACACCCTACATTTCTTGACATAATACACAAGTGCATAAAATTCCAGATTGTTGACAAAGCATCATCCAAAATTAAATTTACTCCAAGTTTGAATCAAAGAAGCCATAAAAGGTAATACAAGCTATTGCATGATGATGATCAATAGCAGACTTTCATGGCAATGTAGGTTGTGTACTGTACACTTTCGGGTGGGGTGCATTATTAAGGACTTGTATATGAATCCTATTGGATATCAGAAACTACATATTTGTTTATAAAACTACTAAGCTGAAATTTACTAGAGTATATGAGCTTTATGTTTAGAAAAGAATTTAGTTTATAGTATATATAGTGAGTTAATATAATACAAAAGATTACCTACAGAACTATTGTATTTGTCTGTACTAGGATTTACTAATTTACAAGTACATTTCTAACATAGCAAATTACTATAGTTAATGTAGAGTCATAATTAATGGCTTAATTAATTAATGAAGTGCCATTTGGTGCAAAAACCATAAGGAAAGAGAAGTATAGTGGCAAACTTGGTAATTAAATGGGTATAAGTTCACTGAAGGCAACTGTAATTTTTGGTGGATGAAAACTTTAATACTAATTAACATTCAAATTAATTACTTTCAGGAAAATGAAAATATGTTATTATAAAGTCTGTATTCTGATCTTTCTTTGCATGTGTCAAAGTGTCTATAATGACGGATTGCCTCAGTCAAAATCTCTTTAGTGTGCTTTGGTAAGATTTGAAATTAGACATTGCTTTTAATTAATATGGTTTCTGGAAGAAAAGCGAACTATTGCAATCAGTATATGAAAAATTATCATAGGAATTTGTATGAAACATAGTGTGAATAATATTTTGGCAGATTTGGGTGCATATTACATATACATGATGTGGATAGATTCAAAGCTGAGGTCACCTGAAGGAGTTTGATACCAGGCATGAGCTCTTACTAACAACACGCTGTTGTTATACTATGTGACATCATGTCTGGATGGTGTACATCATTTTTGGTGCTCTCTATATCTAAATTTAAATGTTTTCAAAACTGTTGTTTTGTTCACATTCGATATTAGTTGAGAGAAAATGTGAGGTTTCTACATGTTGAGTTTGTGAGTTTTACTTACAATTTGGACATAAGTGCAGTTTTTGTGTGTTTCTGTTCAGAGAGAGTTCAAAGGGACCCTTTTGGATGGGAGAAGATGAGAGCCAATTTTTATGTTTTTGTTCTGTTTGTTTATTGTGAAAAGAGTGTCTGAATAATTTGAATTAATTCTTGCTTTGTTTGTATTTGGTGTTGGGGAACAGATGTTGGTTGGTGGATGGCATGTGGTGTAAGGAGGGTGGGTTTTTGTGAGAAAGTAGGGATTTTATTTGGTCTTTTTTTATGGGTATATTTGCTTACTGAGTAAATTTCTGAATTTTATTCTTTTCTTTTCTTTCTTTGTTAGTTTAAATTCTTTGGACAACAGTGTTTTTTGTTGATAAGTACATTGTTGAAATTGATTTATTTTATGATTTTTTATAATGAAGGATTAGACTTGCTTTTAGTAAACATCATGGATTTTATTTTAACCATGTGGGGTAATATAAGTTAATAATATTGTACATGAATTTATGGTACTTAATTTGGTTAGTTAGTTTATATTGTTTATTCATGGTAGTTTATTTTAGCTATGTAAGTCAAATAACCTTTTTGAAAGCAGAACAGGAGAGCTTCTGTGAAGTTTGGAAGGTAGGAGACGATGTACTGGCGGAATTAAAGCTGTAAGGACGGGGCGTGAGTCGTGCTTGGGTAGATCAGTTCGTAGAGAACTTGCCCGTGAAAGGCAAAGGTCCCGAGTTCGAGTCTCGGTCTGACACACAGTTTTAATCTACCAGGAAGTTACTTATCTGTATCTCTACCAATCACAAGCATGGGGTGTCAGGTAACATACATCACAGAATAGTTGCTGCATGGCTTTTGACAACATTCTGATGTACATCTATTGAGGTAATAGGGATACGTGGAAGATGACCTCTGTGTTTGATGCTTTCCTGTGAAAGAGAACCACCTGACTCTAAATTGACATGGATCTGCGTTAATGGACAATAGAAAGTAGATGGAGTGATCTGTGAGAGGGGATGTAACGAGTTGTGATTTAATGGTAGATTGATGATTTTGCAGCAGGTTATTTATCACGAATATTACCGTTTTTTCCTGTTATGCTCTTGTGGTGCATCAGTTGTGTGGTATAACCTACATTTGAATCATATACACTTGCGTTTTCTGTGTGTGACTTACAGTGCTACCTACCTGCAAACGTTAACAGGAAACCTCTCCACACCTCAGTCAGCAGAGAACTTCCAACGTATGTGTGATGAATCATGTCCCTCGATGGAAAACATATTTCAACACCCTCTTCTAAATGAACGAAGATTTATGCAAAGTACTCCTTTTCTCTTACACATCTTGGAAATAAATCGATTCTAAGTTAGTGACAGGAGTTTGTGAGGTTCTGCAATATCTGTGTATACGTTTGCTTGACAATGTTGTGTGTGTGGAAGAGAGTGTGTTAATGCAGCATAGTGTGTAATTTGACATATAAAATGCTATGCATTTGTATTTGTGTTCTATGGTCATTTCTCTCTTACAAACACGTTCTTGGTATGGAATCCAAACACTACAACAATTCTACAGAATTGATAGTAAAAGCGAATAATGTAAAACATTTCAAACTCTTTCCGTATTGAGCTCCAACATGCATATGCAAATGTTTCTTCTTCTTCTTCTTAATCGTCTATTATATCACCACAACTCTCTCAAATGTATCAGGCTCGTATCCACTGTACACCAATAAAGAGTGCTAAACTCCTCACGATGCAAGTGTATAGAGAGCTGGGCTCTTTGGGAGAAGAGACCAAACAGCGAGGTCATCGGTCTCATCGGATTAGGGAAGGACGAGGAAGGAAGTCGGCCGTAAGGAACCATCCTGGCACTTGCCTGGAGCGATTTAGGGAAATCACGGAAAACCTAAATCAGGATGGCCGGACGCGGGATTGAACCGTCGTCCTCCCGAATGAGAGTCCAGTGTGCTAACCACTGTGCCACCTCACTCGGTAAGCATCTAGAGACATCGTGCGTTACTGGATGGGCGACATGAATAAGACTAGTATGGAACAGTCTTCTAAGAATGGCAGTTACAGTATTGGAATGAGAAAACCAATATACGTTAGTAGCAGTGATCAGTACAAGTTTGGAACAGGTGTTACACTCTTTGCAAACGCAAAACATCACAGTGTATTGATTACGTCGAACTCAGCTCGTTCTGTTCCTTCACGAAACGTTGGATGCAGCAGGCATAGTACGCTCCTACTAGTGGTCAGTTTCAAATTAAATCAGATACAGTGTTGAAGGGAGTGTTGGTTCAAGACAGAGGAAGAGTTACGAGATGCATAGAGAGAGGTCGTATGGAGCTTTGCTCAGGGTCGTTAGCCTATAGTTCAGTGAAGAGGTATCTCATTTAGAAATAGAAGGCTGAGAGCTACAGCTTTGAATATCTGATTTTACCCTGTGAATGCGAGGATATTTTGTCACTCCATCCACATAGAGAGAGATGGCAAATTGTAATAAAATCTTACCGAATTTATAAAGTGTTTGGGCTAAGGACCGTAGTTTTTGCAACTCATCTCTGCTGATGGCTATCTCCCACACTAAGAAACAATATTTGTGTCATGTTATGTGGGCATCGTAACAGGTTTCACGGTTTGTCCATATGTATATGACCCTCAAAAAGTAATGGAGAGGATAGTTTAGCAATGATACAGAAATTGAGAACCATGCTGCAATGTTACTGGCTGATATCACCACGAGATCGAGGCGATGAGACGTTTTGTTGACGTGACAACTCGTCGAGAGCGGTGATTTGGACCTCGAGTAATTCAGTAAAATGCGTTAAAATTGCAGAAAACTGATATTTCTAGCTCCACAGCCGTCAGGTCGAGATGTTTTCGATACTTCACTCATTATCGAATGTCACTAGATTGTGTCAGGATTCGTAATTTTTATATAATATGGTAAAATTTCGAAAGCTGATGGAAAATACGTAAAACTGATGAAAATATGACAAAAAATGTGGAGGGATGAGAGTACTTACATGCCCACCTGGCTGTACGAAAATCATTCCATTCCCTCACCGGTGCGAATGACACTGATTGTGCATACTATCCGTGCTGTATCAATTTAAGTCCTGCAGAATACCCCCTTGTTCCACATGCAGTTATGCATTTACAGTCATAAAAAAGAAAGACACAGTGTCCAAGGAATTTGAGGTCAGGATGACTACCACCTAGGACACGGAAGCAGCGATCATATAAATAGGTGTAATATGCACCACCAATATGATGAATCATTGCTCAGTGTCTCTTCGAAAAACGAAAAAAGGAGACATCTACTATCCCGTCACTGTGGAAGATGAGATTAAATGTAGATATTATCAACTTCAGATAGCTGTTTGGAAGCACACAATAATGCTGCAAACTCTACCAGTTTCTATATGTTACAATGTTCTCCACATTTGTGTCAATAAGGAACACTGCCCCTGACTTTCATTTCAAACATCCTGTGTGTTTTTGGAGCAACACAGTTTACACCACGCAATGTTCAGCTTTATGTGAGAGCCAATGCATTGAAATGTATTTATGTCGGTCGACATAAAAGTTTTCTGGGTATGGTACCGCGTCATAATGTATAAAACTACTGCTGCTGGAGAAAAACCAACGTTTCGGGCACAGCTGCAGCGGCCTTCTTCTGATTATAGTGGTGCGTTCTAGCTGCTGTTGTTGTTGTGATCTTCACTCCTGAGAATGGTTTGATTCTGCTCTCCATGCTACTCTATCCCGTGCAAGCTTCTTCATTTCCCAGTACCTACTGCAGCCTACATCCTTCAGAATCTGCTTAGTGTATTCATCTCTTGGTCTCCGTCTACAATTTTTACCCCCCACGCTGCCCTCCAATACTAAATTGGTGATCCCTTGATGCCTCAGAACGTGTCCTACCAACCCATCCCTTCTTCTAGTCAAGTTGTGCCACAAACTCCTCTTCTCCCAATCCTATTAAGTACCTCCTCATTAGTTACGTGATCTACCCATCTAATCTTCAGCAATCTTCTGTAGCACCAAATTTCGAAAGTTTCTATTCTCTTCTTGTCCAAACTATTTATTGTCCATACATGGCTACACTCCATACAAATACTTTCAGAAATGACTTCCTGACACTTCAATCTACACTCCTGGAAATTGAAATAAGAACACCGCGAATTCATTGTCCCAGGAAGGGGAAACTTTATTGACACATTCCTGGGGTCAGATACATCACATGATCACACTGACAGAACCACAGGCACATAGACACAGGCAACAGAGCATGCACAATGTCGGCATTAGTACAGTGTATATCCACCTTTCGCAGCAATGCAGGCTGCTATTCTCCCATGGAGACGATCGTAGAGATGCTGGATGTAGTCCTGTGGAACGGCTCGCCATGCCATTTCCACCTGGCGCCTCAGTTGGACCAGCGTTCGTGCTGGACGTGCAGACCGCGTGAGACGACGCTTCATCCAGTCCCAAACATGCTCAATGGGGGACAGATCCGGAGATCTTGCTGGCCAGGGTAGTTGAATTACGCCTTCTAGAGCACGTTGGGTGGCACGGGATACATGCGGACGTGCATTGTCCTGTTGGAACAGCAAGTACCCTTGCCGGTCTAGGAATGGTAGAACGATGGGTTCGATGACGGTTTGGATGTACCATGCACTATTCAGTGTCCCCTCGACGATCACCAGTGGTGTACGGTCAGTGTAGGAGATCGCTCCCCACACCATGATGCCGGGTGTTGGCCCTGTGTGCCTCGGTCATATGCAGTCCTGATTGTGGCGCTCATCTGCACGGCGCCAAACACGCATACGACCATCATTGGCACCAAGGCAGAAGCGACTCTCATCGCTGAAGACGACACGTCTCCATTCGTCCCTCCATTCACGCCTGTCGCGACACCACTGGAGGCGGGCTGCACGATGTTGGGGCGTGAGCGGAAGACGGCCTAACGGTGTGCGGGACCGTAGCCCAGCTTCATGGAGACGGTTGCGAATGGTCCTCGCCGATACCCCAGGAGCAACAGTGTCCCTAATTTGCTGGGAAGTGGCGGTGCGGTCCCCTACGGCACTGCGTAGGATCCTACGGTCTTGGCGTGCATCCGTGCGTCGCTGCAGTCCGGTCCCAGGTCGACGGGCACGTGCACCTTCCGCCGACCACTGGCGACAACATCGATGTACTGTGGAGACCTCACGCCCCACGTGTTGAGCAATTCGGCGGTACGTCCACCCGGCCTCCCGCATGCGCACTATACGCCCTCGCTCAAAGTCCGTCAACTGCACATACGGTTCACGTCCACGCTGTCGCGGCATGCTACCAGTGTTAAAGACTGCGATGGAGCTCCGTATGCCACGGCAAACTGGCTGACACTGACGGCGGCGGTGCACAAATGCTGCGCAGCTAGCGCCATTCGACGGCCAACACCGCGGTTCCCTTGTGTCCGCTGTGCCGTGCGTGTGATCATTGCTTGTACAGCCCTCTCGCAGTGTCCGGAGCAAGTATGGTGGGTCTGACACACCGGTGTCAATGTGTTCTTTTTTCCATTTCCAGGAGTGTATATTCGATGTTAACAAATTTCTCTTCTTCAGAAACGCTTTCCTTGCCATTGCCAGTCTACATTTTATATCCTCTCTACCTCGACCATCATCAGTTATATTGCTCCCCAAGTAGCAAAACTCCTTTACTACTTTAGGTGTCTCATTTCCTAATCTAATTCCCTCAGCATCATCCAACTTAATTCGACTACATTCCATTATCCTCGTTTTGCTTTTGTTGATGTTCATCTTATATCCTCCTTTCAAGACTCTGTCCATTCCGTTCAACTGCCCTTCCAAGTCCTTTGCTGTCTCTGACAGAATTACAATGTCATCGGCGAACCTTAAAGTTTTTATTTCTTCTCCATGTATTTTAATACCTACTCCGAATTTTTATTTTGTTTCCCTTACTGCTTGCTCAGTACACAGATTGAACATCAGGGAGAGGCTACAACCCCGTCTCACCCCCTTCCCAACCAGTGCTTCCCTTTCATGTCCCTCGACTCTTATAACTGCCATCTGGTTTCTGTACAAATTGTAAATATGCTTACGCTCCCTGTATTTTACCCCTGCCACCTTCAGAATTTGAAAGAGAGTATTCCAGTCAACATTGTCAAAAGCTGTCTCTAAGTCTACAAATGCTAGAAACATCGGTTTGCCTTTTCTTAATCCAGCTTCTGAAATAAGTCGTAGGGTCAGTATTACCTCAAGTGTTCCAACATTTCTATGGATCCAAACTGATCTTCCCCGAGGTTGGCTTCTAGCAGTTTTTCCATTTGTCTGTAAAGAATTCGCGATAGTATTTTGCAGCCGTGACTTATTAAACTGATAGTTCGGTAATTTTCACATCTGTCAATGCCTTCTTTCTTTGGGATTGGGATTATTATATTCTTCTTGAAGTCTGAGGGTATTTCGCCTGTCTCATACATTCTGGTCACTAGATGGTAGAGTTTTATCAGGACTGGCTCTCCCAAGGCTGTCAGTAGTTCTAATGGAATGTTGTCTACTCCCGGGGTCTTGTTTCGACTCAGGTCTTTCAGTGCTCTGTCAAACTCTTCACGTAGTATCACATCTCCCATTTCATCTTCATCTACATCCTCTTCCATTTCCATAACATTGCCCTCAAATACAACGCCCTTGTATAGACCCTCTATATACTCCTTCCACCTTTCTGCTTCCCCTTCTTTTCTTAGATCTGGGTTTCCATCTGAGCTTTTGATATTCATACAAGTGGTTCTCTTTTCTCCAAAAGTCTCTTTAATTTTCCTGTAGGCAGTATCTATCTTACCCCTAGTGAGATAAGCCTCTACATCCTTACATTTGTTCTCTAGCCATACCTGCTTATCCATTTTGCACTTCCTGTCAATCTCATTTTTGAGACGTTTGTATTCCTTTTGCCTGATTCATTTACTGCATTTTTATATTTTCTCCTTTCGTCAATTAAATTCAATATTTCTTCTGTCAATCAAGGATTTCTACGAGCCCTCGTCTTTTTACCTACTTAATCCTCTGCTGCCTTCACTACTTCATCCCTAAAAGCTACCCATTCTTCTTGTACTGTATTTGTTTCCCCTATTCCTGTCAATTGTTCCCTTATGCTCTCCCTGAAACTCTCTACAACCTCTGGTTTAGTCAGTTTATCCAGGTCCCATCTCCTGAAATTCCCACCTTTTTGCAGTTTCATCAGTTTTAATCTACAGTTCATAACCAATAAATTGTGGTAAGAGTCACATCTGCCCCTGGAAATGTCTTACAATTTAAAACTTGGTTCCTAAATCTCTGTCTTACCATTATATAATCTGTCTGAAACCTGTCAGTATCTCCAGGTTTCTTCCATGTATACAACCTTCTTTTATGATTCTTGAACTAAGTATTAGCTATGACTAAGTTGTGCTCTGTGCAAAATTCCACCAGGCGGCTCCCTCTTTCATTTCTTACCCCCAATCCATATTCACCTTCTACGTTTCCTTCTCTTCCTTTTCCTACAATCGAATTCCAGTCACCCATGACTATTAAATTTTCGTCCCCCTTCACTATCTGAATAATTTCTTTTATCTCATCATACATTTCTTCAATTTCTTCGTCATCTGCTGAGCTAGTTGGCATATAGACTTGTACTACTGTCGTAGGCTTGGGCTTCGTGTCTATCTTGGCCACAACAATGCGTTTGCTGTGCTGTTTGTAGTAGCTTACCCACATTCCTATTGTTTTATTCATTATTGTTGTGTGAATTATATCTTGTTGTTACTGTTCACTGCGCATGCCATCGTCATAATTTTAAAAAGATAGTTCATTGGTCACTTAAGAAAGAAGGAGAGGGAATTTTATTTTAGTAGGTTATTGCGGTGGAGGGAGACCGTAACCTATGTTGTCTATTGGCTCTTGTGTTATGTGTCATGATTGGTGGTCACTGGATGTCGGCCACGTGGCGGCAGTTACTCGCCGGTAGTGCTCGTGCTTCGTGTTGACAGTGCAGTCTTTTGGGTTCTGATTGCTGGCTGCCAAGGTAGGGCATGCCTGAGTCCATCCTCTCTATTCATGTTATTAGGGTGTTTTAAGTATTTCGATGGCCCCTCTGATTTTGCGTTTCGTCATAACCAGCTGCTTGGCCAACATGCAGGCTTCGCTGAATTTTATTTCTTTTCCGCAGTCTTGCTGATGTCCACATCTACATCTGACACTGCAGATTTGTTGTGTTGCCCTAGACGAATATAGCGCTCGTGTCCCCGGATGCACGTTGCTGTTGGCCTGCGAATCTCGCCGATGTATGCCTCTCCTCATTTGCATTCCACCTCGTGTGTAATGCATCCACCTTGTCCTTATTGGTACCTGTCACGTCCTGGATCCTGCGACCACTATAGAAGACAGGCTGCGCCCCAACGCGGCGAATGTGTTTGCCTATTCGGTCAGTAACACGTCATCTACTTGAAGAGGTTCAGTTTAAATTTAACTTTGACACTCAACAAAGCAAAAAGCATCTTCAGGCGAGCCAGTAAATCTCTTCTAAAGAAGCGTATTCATCAGCTGCGAAGAGAACTTGACTTCAACAACAAATTTTGCAGCAACTACATCTTCTGCTATCATCTACGTTATCAGCTACCGACTGGAATAACGGCGACAGAATCACTCACCTACAAGCGTTTGCAACTAGTGAAACCATCGCCATTCACCAGAAGAAGAAATTTGAGTAGCTAGCATAGACGACACAGAACACTTCGTCTCGACTGGATACATCTCAAACAGTGGTGAACCTTTCATCTCACCCCATCAGCAACGCAGCCACAGAAGCACTAGATAAAGGACTAAACTTTGCCGTTACTCCTGAGCGGATTCCCACAGAAGAAATTATCGAATCCGGGGAAACAGCACTCTGGCACACATCTGCGATAGAGGCTGAGAAAATTTGGCAGGAAGCCGTTAGTGTTCTACTACATGCCGGGCCACCAAAACACAACCTTAGCCGAGAGGAAAGGACAGTAATCACGGAACAGAAGAACAACGACGAAATTGTGATAGTAACAGCAGACAAGGGCAATGCTACTGTCATCTTAGACACCATGCAGTACGAAGACAAGATGAAAGAATTATTAAATGACCCCATGTACAAAGAACTAAGGGCGGATCCTACGGCGAAGATAATTCGAAAGACGCAGGCCTCGATTAGGGACTCGAAAATTGACGCTGACACAGCCAAGGGTCGCATTTCCAGAGCATCAGTCTTTCCTAAAATTTACGGTGTTCCAAAGATACATAAGAAAAGCTATCCTTTGAGGCCAATAGTGAATGGAATCACTTCGCCTACTTACAGTTTAGCAAAGTATCTAACCTGAAAATTAAGACATCTAGTTTCCGAGACGGACTCTTATGTGGAGAACTCGATGCACTTTATAGAACGCCTAAGGGAGAAACAATTTTACCTACAGACATCATGGTGGGCTTTCACTTGAAGTCACTATTTACGAATGTGCCAGTAGATGAAACTATCAGCATCCTTCAGGAGCATGTCCGCCAGACGTATGCGACCTGGTTGAGTTGTGCCCGACTTCAATGTACTTCAAATGGCAAGGTAAATACTACGAGCAGACAGATGGGGTAGCAATGGGGCCTCCGCTATCTCCGCTGGCAGCCGACATATTCATGGGAGCCTTTGAAACAACGGACCTTTATGCGCATGTCACTGGTTCAGACACGTGGACGACACGTTCGCTAATGATCTCGTGGTGAAATGGAACTACACAGGTTTCACGAATATTTGAACAACATGCACGGGAAGATATAGTTCACGCTCAAAGTAGAGAAGAATGGTGCAATTCCATTTCTAGAGGTCGAAGTATACAGCGCAACGGAGGACACACTGGGGCGCAGAGTATATGGCAAGCCTACACATACACACAGGTGTCTGCACGCCCAATCCTACCACCACCCAGCGCTGAAGAACTCGGTCATCTGGCCTTCGCCAATCTGTGCAGAATGCCTAAGTGATGCTCAAAACATAACACTGGAGCTTAAAAGGCTAAACACAACGTTTCTAGCCAATGGCTACAGCCATAAGTCGATCCACACAGCCTCGTCAATGAACAAAGTAGGAAAGATGAGCAAGAAATGGACAAACTGCAGCCAACAGTGCGCTTACGTTATGTGAAAAATATTACTGACCAAATAGGGAAACAGCTTCGCCGGGTTGGGGTGCAGCCTGTCTTCTATAGTGGTCGCAGGATCCAGGACGTGCTAGGCTCCACTAAGGACAAGGTGGATGCATTACACACTGCAGGCGTGTACAAAGTGGAATGCAAATGTGGAGAGGCATACATTGCCGAAACTGACAGGCCAATAGCAATGTGCATTTAGGGAAACGAGCACTATATTCGTCTATGGCAACACAATAAATCTGCAGTTACAGAACATCAGCAAGTCTGCGGAAAAGAAATAAAATTCAGCGAAGCGTGTGTGTTGGCCAAGCAGCCAGTTATGAAGGAACGCAAAATCAGAGAGGCCATCGAAATACTTAAACACCCTATAACTGCCACCATGCAGCTGACATCCAGCATTTGGTAAACAGCAGCCAACTTCTCATTCGATGGTGATCACCAATCATGGCACATAACACAAGAGCCAATAGACAACAGAGGTTACGTTCTCCCTCCACCGCAATAACGTATTACAATACAGTTCCCTCTCCTTCTTTCCTAAGTGGCCAATGAAACGAACTATCTATTTAAAATTATGATGCAATGGCATACGCAATGAACAGTAACAACAGAATATAACTGACACTGCATAGCTAGAACGCACCGCTAGACTCAGAAGAAGGCCGCTGCAACTGTGGCCGAAATGTTGGTTTTTCTCCAGCAGCAGTATTTTTATGCATTATGATGTTGTACCATACCCAGAAAACTTTTATGTCGGCTGACGCTGCCCACGGAAGCCTATGCAATTGTATTTGTCAGTTTAGCACTTGTCACAGACCTCAAAGTTGTGGTTGAAAAACAAACTGTATGAAGGGCACAAAACTGTAGTCATACACTGCTTGGATGCATTACAGCAGGAAAACATTTTATCAAACTGCTTGTAAAAGAACAACATGAGAAGCCTCTCTTGTGATTGACAACCTGTGAGTTAGGGTCCTCCTACAGTGCAGGCGACGAACCTTTACACTGGCCTTTGTAAACGACTTCGATCACTTGTCATCTGGTCCAGTGGACCATTACCTGTATATTTAACGTAATTGCAACTTATGTTCGATGTCAGCATGCACACAGTATTTGTCTTCAATATATCAGAAGATAGGAATGGCAGCATCTTATTGAGTTCTCTAACAGGTACCATTAATGAAGTTTTTCTTCTGTTGAATGGTAAAAAATAACGAGGAGAGAGAGAATGTTTGTGTGACTCTGTGTGCACTCTGAGAGATGCAGATCTCCTTTGGACTACAGTAGGTGCATGTAGTCTGGAAACACACTGCAATGCAACAGTAAAGCCCTCGTCCTTCTTCCAATTTCCATATTATGTGAAGTCTTCCTAACTTTCTCGATAAGAAACACCCTCGTAACTGCTCATACTGTCTTTTATACTAGCTCATATTGCCGTAGAAAGTTTCGTTTGGTCCTCGCCTTATACATTGTACACTGTTGGTGGAGCCAGAGCGATATGTTCCCAGTTCCACCAAGCAGTCAAAACATGGTCCTGTTGCATTAACTCACCCTATTTCTTCAAAGGATGGCAGATATAGTGCTCTTCACCTCAGCTAAGTTCTGACTTAAATTGGTATGATCATATGGACAAAGCTGCAGAGAGGGTGGGGCAGAGATTGGGGAACAGTTACAAGTTGCAGAGGGCCTGCCTAAAACCACATTGGAGTTTTACTAGATGGGTTCCTTGACACATAGGTTCGAAAAAGGTGACTCTTTTTGAGGCATGACAGTGGCACGAATATGATTCACCAGTGGCTGTAGTCATTAAAAGACGTCTCCATAATATCCAACCCACGTGTTTGGCTGAATGCAAAGACTTGATTTAAAACTGCAGACAGAATTTCTGCCAGAAAGCGTAACACTATAGATCTGAAAAGCCATCATAGGAGTTTGCACACGTCTTATGACATCAATCTAGCATTGCATTTTTTGAAGTAATTCCTCACATAACACAGCATCTACCGTATATGATAATTTTCAATCAAACATCATTCTCCCTCGCCTATAATCCTGTAGATACACTGCATAAGCTCTGTTACACTTTCTATATGGCATCGAGAGAGAATGTGTTACAAATTTTGTTTCTTGGCGTGAGAAATATCCAGCAGCGGCATGAGAGAGTTGTCGGAGTGGCCGAGCAGTTCTAGGCGCTACAGTCTGGAACTGCGCGACGTCTACGGTCACAGGTTCGAATCCTGCCTTGGGGCATGGATATGTGTGATGTCCTTAGATTAGTTAGGTTTAAGTAGTTCTAAGCTCTAGGTGACTGATGACCTCAGAAGTTAAGTTCCATAGTGCTCAGAGCCATTTGAAACATTTGAATACCACGTTCCTTAGTCGAATCACTTTCCAATTCGATCGGCAAGGTGATTTTATTGTGAGCTGACACCACTGGCGTCGTGAACCCTCACTTTCGGTCTGGCAATACACACCCTAATGGTCACCATCGATATTCAGTGTCATGGTAATTGTGTGGAAGACCACTTGATTCAGAAGCAATAACATGCCTTGATTTATACAGCATGTATAGTTTTTAACATAGATATACTTGTGTGTGCCTATAGAACCAAGATAGATTTTTATGCAGAGTGCCAGTAACATAGTCATTGCGATAGTATTTTTAATAGCTGGTCGCTTGTAGGATGATTACATCTCTCTTCCTAAGTCACACTGGTTCCACACTCAAGAGAAACAATGGAGCATGTTCAGCCATACGGAAATTTTCGCTCAATATTGTTTGGTGGCATCAGCATTCAGTTACTGGCCAATCATTATACTTAGGAGGGGATGTATGATAGACTGGCTGAGAATAGCAAGCTTATAAACTATGTATTGGGGTGTAAGGTTACTGTGGTCAGTGTTCTGATTTGGCAAAGAAAATGACTATGTCGAGCAGTAAGGGAGGTATGGGTTTGATGTGGAAAATTGTGATTTCAGCACATCTATGGCTCTAAGGCGGATGAAAGATTCTACGTGGAAAGTTATGTCCAGTTGTAAAAAGGATATAGATTTACATGGCAGTTGATATTTTCAGAGCCACAGCCGTCAGGATGAGGTATATTCGATACTTCGCTCATTGTCACACAGTCGTAACACATCATATGTAGTCTGTCATATTTTGTAAACAAAATAATAATAGCTCTGAGAACTATGGGACTTAACATCTGAGGTCATCAGTCCCCTAGAACTTAGAAATACTTAAACCTAACTAACCTAAGGACACCACACACATCCATGCCCGACGCAGGATTCGAACCTGCGACCGTAGCAGTCGGGTGGTTCCGGACTGAAGCGCCTAGAACCGCTCGGCCACCGAGGCCGGCTTGTAAACAAAAGATGAGAATATACATGTGATATGTTACGACTGTGAAAGGATCCTGTGACCACTGAAGCCAGTACCAAAAGTTCCTCCAAAAACTCGTAACACAGAATCACAGAATTGTCATGCTAACAAATGTAAATCCACCTGATGATGGAGGTTTAGGCGTTTGTAACGCGTCGTGGAGATAAATAGACAGTGACTGGTAACAATAAACTTGTTGTTTCATTTAATAAAAAGTTTACACTTAAAGTGCAAATATTTTTCCTTCATTAACATGTTACATTTTGCACATCCAGCATCATCTCTGCTGTGTTTACATCCTTCGTCAATATTTAATGAATGACATCTTTGTATCTTTGCTTAATTGTAATCTTTGCAACGTAAAGAAAAACATCAAATATGTAACAATGAGTCCGCAGCTCGTGGTCGTGCGGTAGTGTTCTCGCTCCCCACGCCCGGGTTCCCGGGTTCGATTCCCGGCGGGGTCAGGGATTTTCTCTGCCTCGTGATGACTGGGTGTTGTGTGATGTCCTTAGGTTAGTTAGGGGATTGATGACCATAGATGTTAAGTCCCATAGTGCTTAGAGTCATTTGAACCATTTTTTTGTGAAACAATGTGCAATGCTCAACACTCATTTGAACAACATTATGAAGTTTGCCACAGTAGCTTTTTTACAATATGTGTGTTGTGGTGAAATTCAAGAACATATAAATCGAGATAAGAAACCACATGGTCTACAGCAAAACGAACTGCCAGCTACTGGAATGTATATAAGTGATTAAAAATAAATCATTCAAAAATATATGTGGCTGGTTGCATCATTCATCAGCTATCGTTAATGGCCACGAAGTTTACAAGATCAAACATGGATAAAATAACGTATGCATCTTTTTCACCTTATATCGAAATAAATGCAGGCACATTAGCACTTGTTGCTATCGTAACATCTACTGAAATATTCTTGTGCAGTGATGGAGATGACATGTTGATGGAAACATTAAAGTAATTGGAAATGTTAGCTGTCTGAAGGTGGGCATGAATGCCTGAAACTAGTTATGACGCTGAAATATAGCATTTTAAAAGTATTTGTAGTAGGTTGCATTAATCAAAAATTTTCAAATTGTTTTGAATACATTTTCTATTAAGAAATTTGCCACAGTTGAACGAATCACAAAATGATTGCTATGTTGTGTGTAGATGAGATGCTTGTGCCCACCAGTCTGAAAACGTCATGGGTCTAATTTGAAGCATTGTATTCAATGTTTCAGTGTACCTGAAGTTGTTCATCTCCCCCCCCCCCCACCAGCCGCCCCCCACCCAGGGGGCTCATCGCTCTTTCATGAGTTTGTGTGTGGCACACAGGGCCCCAAGCTGTTGCAGCTTTTCTTTCCATGCCATGCTGCATTCCCTTCCTCTCTGCCCCTCCCTCTTTCCCCTCTGCCACTCCTTCCCCTCTTTCCTCTCCCTCCCCTCTGACCCCTCTTTCCCCTATTGGTGTCCATGCTTACACTAGCCTGGCTATCTGCCTTGTTTCTGCTCTCTGTTAGGATCTCGTTCCTCTTTTTTCCCAAAGTTTGTCTAAATAGTGTGAGCCAGCGTGGGAAGAACAACTTACTTAGCAACTTCAGCCTGTGAAATTACCACCTCTTCCATCTTTTCTTCCAAGCCTTTGTCCTTTAATATTCAGTACAGGGTGCATCACCTAAAACTTGCGCCACAAATATTGTGGAAATGGAAAGTGCTATTGATGTTCGATTTTCCACAGAATGGATGGGTAGTCAGGGGTCCATATTGTTAACTGATTAGCAGATTTTAATAATACTTAGAAAGTGTACTTTTTGTGGAAACATATACTTTTTAAAATGTAACAGTGCCTATTGAAATTAACAAACTAAAAGTGGGATTAATTAGAATGTCAGTGGTGTTTGTTGCAGAACTGTAGTGCGAGTCATTCACGAGATATCGTGTTTTGAAAAGCTCACAATACCTGTGACAGCACACACTGAAGAATAACACAAGTGCATGCACAAGTTATGTGGATTTTGACCGATGATAAGACAGCTGACCATCTGTGGTTGAGTTAAAAATGACCACTGGTAGCGGCAATACACGCTTCCAGTCTGATGTGGAATGACTGCTGCACACATGCTAGCATCTCAGTGGAGATACATGAGCAGACTGTAGTAATACACCACTGCATATCATTGGATGTAGTTAGGATGTCCTTGTAGACACTATCTTCAAAGTTCCCCACAGAAAAACGTCTGCAGGCTCGAAATCCAGGGAACAGGCCAGCCAAGATAGAGGTCCTCTGTGTCTAATCCGACTATTTGGAAGCAGTTTGTGAAGACATACTGTAGTACTTAATGCACTATGGGCTGGACACCCATCATGTTGGTACCACAGGTTCCTCCTACTCTGCAGAGGAAAGTCTTCTAATATCCATGGAAGATGGTCTATAAGGAGGCTGCAATACTTTGGCAAGTTCAGTGTTTGATCTATGAAAAACAGGCCTAGTATGGTCACTGTCCCACACCACACATTTACAGTTCCATGAATGTTGATATTCTGCCTGATGAAGCCAATGGGGATTCTCAACAGAGCAACAGTACATGTTTCAGCGGTTTACCAGGCCATGTTTGGTAAAATTGACTTCATCACTAAACAAATAACATGATAGATCTGGATTATCCTGTCTTAATGCCCATGTACAGAAGTTAAGACAATTCGCATACTCGTTTCCATGCAGCTCTTGATGGAGAAAGGGGTGATGGGGATGGTACCTTTGTTGATGGAGAACATGTAAGACACTTTCTGACTCATGCCACTTCCTTGTGACATTGTGTGGGAGATAACATCTGGAGCAACTGCAACAGCAGCAAGAACACTAATTTTATACACTTCAGTCATCACATGTTTCCTTCTGCTACGTTGTCTAGTTGTTAAACTATCACTTCCATGTAACAAGTTGAAGAGATTGATAAATAATTGCCAAGATGGTTGACATCTATTAGTATATTTTGCCACATACATTGTACAAGAATGAACTGCATTTCTACACTCTATGTACATCATGAGCATGCTGGCTTTTTCCTGCATTGGTAAAGTCCCTTCATCCACTCACGACCTACTGCTTAGCCTGTGCCTCATGGGATTAGCCAAATGGTCTTAGGTGCTGCAGTCATGGACTGTGCGGCTGGTCCCAGCAGAGGTTCAAGTCCTCCCTTGGGCATGGGTGTGTGTGTTAGTCCTTAGGATAATTTAGGTTAAGTAGTGTGTAAGTTTAGGACTGATGACCTTAGCAGTTAAGTCCCATAAGGTTTCACACACATTTGAACATTTTTGCTCAGCCTGTCACACACTAACTGGCTAGCACGTCTCAGTGCACTCAAGGAACACACAGACACAATGCACACAAACATAACATTGTGCCAAGCAACTATGCGGGTTGAATGCCACAAACAAGTATTAGCGTGGAAAATTTTCAAAATACAATCTTTCATAAATGACTTGCACTAGAATCCTGCAACAGACACTCCTGAAATTCTAATTTACCCTAATTTTAGTTTGTTAATGTCAGTAGACTCTGTTCCATTTATAAAAGAGTATTTTCACACAAAAAATATACTTTCTATAATCTGTTTATTGGGTAACAATAAAAGCACCTGACAACCAGTCCATTTTGTGAAAACTGCAAATGACTACCACTTTCCATTTCTACAATATTTATGGTGCAAGTTTTACGTGCTTCACCATGTATATTATCATGGTAACCAGTCAGTATGATGAGGTCATTGCATACCTTTTTGGGTGAGCCTCCTGCCAACACAGGGATTTCACTTCTGATACCTGAGCTCTACCTCCCCATATATGGTTATGAGTGATTGCCTGTCATCCTTGAGTATCAGAATTCCCGGCATGGCATTATGCCAGATGGCCTTTGCTGTGACTAGGTGGCACTCATGGAGAGCCCCTAATCAGTGTAGTCAGTATCACGGTGGAAGCTTTGTGCATAAAATCCATTAAGCTCCAAAAAACTGGCTATTCTCATGTGACCATCTCTTTCGTCAGGAATGTATCTGTTAATGCTGCTTCTTATGACCCTGCAGCCTACCTTTCCCTGGCTATCCCCTGATAGAAGGGCCAGGCTCCCAGCTTGGAGTGAAACCCTTACCCCACTACCTGCACCAGGCAGTCCTGACACTTGATGGGGACACTTTCATTGCCACTAAGACATTATTTTTCATGGAAATTACAGAAGACTAGTTTAGCAAATTGATCTCTCTGAGACATATGCAGTAGATATCACTGTTGATCAGAATTTGTTCTGCCACCCAGTCTGCAGCCCTTCATGCCTGTGACCATCTTGACGGCATCATGGTGTGAATTATTCCTAACCAGTCTTTGACTATGGTTCAGGAAGTCATTTTTGATAACGACAATTCCTACATCATGTAAATGATATACAGGAAGATAATAAAATGAAATGAAAATGAAATGAAATGAAATGACCTCATCTTTCAAACCAATGAGGTACCCCGACCAGTCTGGAATAGTGAGGCATCCATTTTGTTTGACATGTTCAGAAAGGCAGAAAGGTCAGTGAATCGATATGGTGCCTTTCCTTTGTTATTGGAGGGGGATGCCCTCCCACAGAAAGTCAAGGTTATGATTAATCAGTATGACATGAAGCCTTACATTCTGAAACCCATGTGTTTTTGGTGTTTGCATTTCAGGCACAAGCTTTCCTGCTGTATAGCAGATGCTCTATGTGGTTAATGTGGATACTCACACTGTGAGGGAAGCCCCTGTGCTTTACTGACCATGTACATTAATAGTCATGACCATCATTCTCTGTGCTTGCTGGATTTCTCGTTTATAAGAAGGAAAAACAGATACAGGAGTACTATTCCCTTGATCAATTAGTCTACACTGAGGCTCATCAGAAATATGACCATCTCCACCCTGTATTTATGACCTCTAACTTTGCCTCTTTTAAGTCCTCCCCCCCGTCACCCACCCCGCTGGGTGCCCTCTACCTGGCCAGAGAAGTGTCCCTCTTCTTCAGCGCCTGCCAGTGAAAGGGCCTCCTACCAGGTCCTCTCCCCATGGCACCTCCAAGATGGTAGGCTTGCTGCCACATGGTGGCCACAGCACGTGCAGTCCGTGCATCCTAAAATCTCCCACTCTCTCTCAGATACAGGTCTTACTGAAGCCTACTGTTTCTCTCTCCCCCCCCCCCCCCTCTCTCTCTCTCTCTCTCTCTCTCTCTCTCTCTCTCTCTCTCTCTCTCTCTCTCTCTCTCAATCTCTCTCCCTCTCTCACTCCCTCTCTTTGGGCCCAGCTCTCCTTGTCCTATGAAAGAGAAGAAGAAGAAAAAACGTAAGTCCCAGGACGAGGCCCTTTCGGTGCACATGGGAGTGCCGAGTCCCTTCTTGCAACCTGATTCTGACCTCTTCTTTATGGATGTCATCTCATCCTTGTAGCCGATGTGTGATGACCTGGTGGTGTGATCAGGTATGGACAGTTCATCTCAATTTGGATCCCCATTCTGTACTTATTCAGTGGACTTTTAACACATAGTACTGTCGCCTTCTGGTGTTGCAAGCCCTTATTTCCATCTACCACACAGCTTGTATTGTTCTCCAGGAATCTCATTTTACTGATGCTCACTCATCATTTGTGGGTTCTTTGCTTTCTGTCAGAATCGGTTGGACCATAGAGGGCTTCTGGTGGCGTTTGCACACTGATCCATGCAGATGTTAGTGCATGGTCCCCCTTCATGCTACATTGGAAGCTGTTGCTTTCCAGGTCCACTTGGACCCTGTTGTCACCGTTTGTAATCTCTTTCTCCCTTCTGACAAGCCACTCCTTCCTGCTTCCTTAATTGCTGGGCTTTCCATCACGCTGATTGGCTTCTATGTACCTCTCAGGTCTTGTTTGCCCCTCTTTGTCAGATTGTATTAATGAAGTCGTCCATGACATGTCCTACACTATTATTCACGCCGCCGGCATTGCTGTCCTAGAATTGATGGACCTCTTTCAATACCAGCCAGTCCCATGGTGGAGTACATCCATTGCCATCACCATCTGTGATCGACATTGAGCTTTGCAATGCTCATGCAACACCTGTTCTCCGTCGATCTTATTACCTTTAAATGACTTCATGCCAAAGCCCATTACGTAAAACTCTAAGTCCGGTCCTATTCTCGTCCATTCCTGCAGAATGCAGGCAATTTTATCTATGTACAAACTTCATATCTTGGAAAATACTGAACACACAAATGCAAAATTAACACGATTTTATGCCCATTTTGTCTTCATTAATATGCAACTATGAACAAAATCCAGTCTGGTATTATGTGGACAAATTTTATTATTATTCGTTACATTGTTTTCGTAAAATTAAAAAAGTCATATATTTATATAGGGAGAGTAAATGAGTTCAAACGCATAATAATCAGCTCTGAATACTGTATTTAAATACAATAGCACTCTCTACATGGAATCATATTGCTTTTTGGTACAGAATATCTTAAAACGGGGTTCCATACATAACCCCACACAGGACCGTTCGCACTGAAAACGTGCGAGATGCTTTCTCGCTTTCTTTCTTTGATTTTGAGGAACAAACATGACATACACGGGAGGCATATTTTTTGCTTGTGGATGGTAAATGTTACAGGAAATGCCTCTGTCAGTCTGCCTACAGGTCTGTTTTGATTATTTTGAACTGTTGACTATGATCTTGAGCCATCTGCATAACAAGATTGGTAAGTAAATCAATTGTTGCCATTTTCTTGATCTGAAGTGAACTGTGTAATTCGATACTCCAAGCAGGAGCGAATGAAAAAGCAGCTTCCACCGCCATTTTACAGTTCTATGCCTGAACACCTTATACTGTAGTCTACATCTACATCTTCATGATTACTCCGCAATTCACAATTAAGAGCATGGCAGAGGGTTCATTGAATCACCTTTAAGCCAACTTCTCTACAGTTTCACACTCGAACACTGTGCGGGAAAAACGAACAATTAAGCCTTTCCATGTGAGCTCTGATTTCTCTTACTTTATTATGATAATCATTTTCTCCCTATGTAGATGGCCGCCAACAAAATATTTTCGGCCTCTGAGGAGAAAGTTGGTGATTGAATTTGCCACCCCAGTTCGATTATCCTTGGCACTCTCTCCCCTGTTTCGCGATAATACAAAACTAGCTGCCTTTCTTTGAACTTTTTTGATGTCTTCCATCAGTCTTGTCTGATGCGGATCCTACACTGCACAGCAGCACTCCAGAAGAGGATGGACAGGCGTAGTGTAAGCAGTCTCTTTAGTCAATCTGTTAAATTTTGTAAGTGCTCTGCCAACAAATCCCAGTCATTGGTTTGCTTTCCCCACAATTTTATCTATGTGAGCATTTCAGTGTAAGTCTTTATTAATTTAATCCCTACGTATTTAATTGAGTTTACAGCCTTTAGATTTGTGTGATTTATTTTGTAACTGAATTCAGCGGATTGTTTTTAGTGCTCATGTGGATGATGTCACACTCTTCATGATTTAGAGTCAATTGACACTTTTTGCATCACACAGATATCTTTTCTGAATCATTTTACAATTCGTTTTGATAATCTGGTGATATTATTTGATGACAAATAATAGCATCATCTGCAAACATTCTAAGAGGACTGCTTAGATTGTCTCCTAAATAGTTTATGTAAATGAGGAACGACAGAATGCCTATAACACTTCCCCAGGGAAAAACAGATATTACTTCTGTTTTACTCGATGACTTTCCATCAGTTATTTTGAATTGTGACCTTTCTGATAGGAAATTACGAATCCAGTCACATGACTGAGATGACAATCTGTTGGACCGCAGTTTAATAGTACACAAACTGGAAGCAGTGACCGAGAAGCAGTAAGACTGGGTTGTAGCCTATCCCCAGTGTTATTCAATCTGTACACTGAGTAACCAGTAAAGGAAACAAAAGAAAAATTTGGCATACGAAATAAGGTCCAGGGAGAAGAAATAAAAACTTTGAGATTTGTCGATTACACTGTAATTCTATCAGAGACAGCAAAGGATTTGAAAGAGCAGTTTAATGAAATGGACAGTGTCTTGAAAGGACCATAAAAGATGAACATCAACAAAGGCAGAACGAGAATAATGGAATGTAGTTGAATTAAATTGGGTGATACCAAGGGAATTAGATTAGGAAACAAGACACTTAAAGCAGTAGATAGGTTTTGCCATTTGGGCAGCAAAGTAACTGATGATGGCCGAAGTACAGAGGATATAAAATGTAGACTGGCAAGGAAAGCATTTCTGAATAAGAGAAATTTGTTAACGCTGAATATAGATTTAAGCGTCAGGAAGTCTTTACTGAATATATTTGTATGGAGTGTAGCCATGTATAAAGGGGAAAAGTAGACAATAAACACTGAAGACAAGAAGAGAATAGAAGATTTTGAAATGTGGTGGGCAGAAGAATGCTGAAGATTAGATGGATAGATCACATGACTAATTAGGAGGTACTGAATAGAATTTGGGGAGAAAAGAAATTTAATGCATAACCTGACTAGAAGAAGGCATCGGTTGGTAGCACACATTCTGAGACATCAGGAGATCACCAATTTTGTACCAGAGGTAAGCTTGGAGGGTAAAAATCGTAGAGGGAGACCAAGGAATCAATACAGTAAGGAGATTGAGAAGGATTTAGGCTGCAGTAGTTACTTGGATATGACGAGGCTAACATCAAACTAGTCTTCAGACTGAAGACCATAACAACAACATGTGATGAAAAGGTTTAATTACTCATAAGCTAGATATTTGTACAGTATTTAACAATTACTTTATGAATATAGTAGGTAAATTAAGTAAAACGTATTTTCTACAGGGAATCGCGTAACTCTCTTAGATTAGATTAGATTAGATTAGATTAATACTAGTTCCATGGATCATGAATACGATATTTCGTAATGATGTGGAACGAGTCGAATTTTCCAATACATGACATAATTAGGTTAATTTAACAACATACTTAAGTTAATATAACAACTTTATTTTTTTGTGTTTTTTGTTTTTCTTTATTTTTTATTTTTATTTTTTTAATATCTTTTTCTTTTTTTTCTTAATTTATATCTAAAAATTCCTCTATGGAGTAGAAGGAGTTGTCATTCAGAAATTCTTTTAATTTCTTCTTAAATACTTGTTGGTTATCTGTCAGACTTTTGATACTATTTGGTAAGTGACCAAAGACTTTAGTGCCAGTATAATTCACCCCTTTCTGTGCCAAAGTTAGATTTAATCTTGAATAGTGAAGATCATCCTTTCTCCTAGTATTGTAGTTATGCACACTGCTATTACTTTTGAATTGGGTTTGGTTGTTAATAACAAATTTCATAAGAGAGTATATATACTGAGAAGCTACTGTGAATATCCCTAGATCCTTAAATAAATATCTGCAGGATGATCTTGGGTGGACTCCAGCTATTATTCTGATTACACGCTTTTGTGCAATAAATACTTTATTCCTCAGTGATGAATTACCCCAAAATATGATGCCATATGAAAGCAATGAGTGAAAATAGGCGTAGTAAGCTAATTTACTAAGATGTTTATCACCAAAATTTGCAATGACCCTTATTGCATAAGTAGCTGAACTCAAACGTTTCAGCAGATCATCAATGTGTTTCTTCCAATTTAATCTCTCATCAATGGACACACCTAAAAATTTGGAATATTCTACCTTAGCTATATGCTTCTGATTAAGGTCTATATTTATTAATGGCGTCATACCATTTACTGTATGGAACTGTATGTACTGTGTCTTATCAAAATTCAGTGAGAGTCCGTTTACAAGGAACCACTTAGTAATTTTCTGAAAGACAGTATTGACAATTTCATCAGTTAATTCTTGTTTGTCAGGTGTGATTACTATACTTGTATCATCAGCAAAGAGAACTAACTTTGCCTCTTCATGAATATAGAATGGCAAGTCATTAATATATAATAAGAACAACAAAGGACCCAAGACTGACCCTTGTGGAACCCCATTCTTGATAGTTCCCCAGTTTGAGGAATGTGCTGATCTTTGCGTGTTACGAGAACTACTTATTTCAACTTTCTGCACTCTTCCAGTTAGGTACGAATTAAACCATTTGTGCACTGTCCCACTCATGCCACAATACTTGAGCTTGTCTCGCAGAATTTCATGATTTACACAATCAAAAGCCTTAGAAAATGACTTTTAAAGACTGCTGCCTGAAGTACACATCTGTAATACTGAGTCAATAATTAAATTAATGAAGAGTATGGACTCTCATGGATATGATTGGGTAAGTAGTTGGATACCTAAGCACTATGCTACAAATGTTTGCCCAGTTCTTAGCCGCCTTTGAGATTTTTCATTTAGACATGGTCAGTTTCCTGAAATATTAAAGTACTCAGCAGCGAAACTGATTTAAAATAAAGGAGAAAGGGATAATTCAGACAATGTTTGAATTATTTCTATGCCATTGATATCTGAAAAAGTTATTGAAAAGGCTGTGGATATAATGATAATTGATCATTTAAGTTCACATAATCTGCTGCGCAATCTAAAGTTTGGTCTCAGTAGATATTTAAGGACTGAAAATGCTACATTCTCTTTTCTTGGTAAGGCACTGGATGGACCAGATAAGAGGCTGTGAGCACTATGCATCTTCTTTGATTTAACTGAGGTGTGTGATTGTGTTTCTCACGAAATACTACTGCAGATGTTGGGCCTTTATGGAATAAGAGTAGTAGCTCCAGTTGGTTCGTCTCATATTTTAAGAACAGTAGTAAAAAGGTCATTCTCCACAGTAATATGAATGGCTTTCAGGTGGTACCTCATTGCTGTATGAGTAAGTAGAGGTTGCCTCAGGGATCATAGTTTGCTGATAACATTAGCTTAATAGTGAAGGATGCTGTAAGCAACAAAGAGTGCATTTCAAGACCCAAATTCGTTGCTTGTAGAATAAAAAATTAATGATAAATCACAATGGGACTGTTTTTACAATTTTTAACATAAAAATTAACTACAATTAACATTTTGATTGCACATAAAGGGTGTATTATTACTGAGTCTAAGTGATTCAGATTTCTAGGTATTGGGATACATAGTAAACTGTCTTGGAAGGTCCACATTCAGGATCTTGTTCACAAACTGAATGCTCCAATATTTACCGCTAGAACGGTATCTGCAATAAGTAACAGTCAGATATGAGAATTGGACTACTTCAGCATGTGTGGTGCAAGTTCATGAACGTGTTGTTGACCTCTGTTCAGGAGTCTGAGAATTCTGAATATGGCCTCTCAATACTTATTTTCTTTAATGCTGTTTGTTGTTAACAATACAAGTTTATTCTCAAGAATTAACATTTTTTACTTACTTACTATTGGGCTTAAATCCAATCTACAATTCATGTGGCATCTCCTTGACTCTTATGCTGAAAGGCATGAAGTATTTTGTTGCATCCATTTTCGCTAACTTACCAGAAGAATTAGAAAATCTTGGCAATAATCCTTGCACTTTAAAGTCTAAGCAGGAGAATTTCCTCATGGCTCACTCCTTCGATGCTGTGGTGGGGTTTCTGGAAAACTTAAATTAATTTGTATGTTATATTGGTGATTACACAAATATATACCCAAAGCTTGTAATCTGCACAGGACTGAGTACATGTTATTGAGCCTTCTATTACTCTCCTGACATTTATGGATGTACTGTTTTGTTCCATGTGCATGGAGATTTGCTCCTTAATTTGACCTTACAGAAATAGACACACAAAACAAAATAAATAAATCTTTGCCCCCTTGTTTGGGAGTCAGTGCTGGGTTCTGTATTCTGGTGTTGTTGTCTCTAACAAATGTCCAACAGACATTACCCAAAAAAATGGAAATAACTACACTACCATCCCCCTCGCCACCACCATCATAAACAACAATGGGAACAACAACAAGAAGACAAACGACAATGTGTATTGGCTACTCCTAGAAATTATTGGATTATCTAGATCCATGATTTGGAGATTAAAGTGTTACAGTTAGCTCAGTGACAAAGAATGATCATTTTTATAAACTGATATTTGTTGTTACAAATTTGATGAATATCAAATTGGTCATATAGGCACAGGCTAGTAGGTATTTACCAAGCAAGGTGACACAGTGGTTAACGTGGTAGACACATGTCTGGGAGTATGTTGGTTCAAATCTGTGCCCAACCATCCAAATTCAGGTTTTCTGAAATCACTCCATACAAATGCTGGGTTCGTTCCTCTGAAAATACATGGTCAGTATCTATTCCAATGCTTGAAATATTCAGAGCTTCTACTACACATCTGGTGACCTCAGTGCTGATGGATTGTTAAATGTTAAACTTCCTTCCTTTTAGTAGTTTTTATAAATAATAACTGAAGTAGCAGCAAACAGTGGCTTTTCAACCAATTTTAATACATCAAGTGTATTGCATATGAGCATAAACTGACTAATACTGTACAGTGACAGTTCATTGTTAGTAACCATTTACAGACTTTATTTCTAATAGTTTCTTATTGTTTTTATATACACTATTATTATTACAAATTGGAAGGTTCTCACTCATAATGTGATCTACATAACTGAATAAATGAATTAATGTGTCAAACGTATTATCAGAATGAGAAAAGTATTATCATGATGTTTCCTGAAATGAATCCAGAGAGCATAATACCAATAAAGTGTTTAAAGTGAAGGTGGAGACACAGACCAACGGTGGGATTTTCTGAAATGAAATTATATACAGCTACATGAGTGCAACACACTTCAGACACAGAAGTGTACATAATTTCCCCCCTCAGAAATATGATTAAGTAGCCTAATTAGGATGCTCTGTAGTGTGTTAAGCTGATTCAGATGGGTTCCTACTTCACTGATTGTCTTCCAGCACTAGTTACACTGTACACCAGTGAAATTTAAATTGCATGAAACCATCTAATTCTTATTGAATCCATTGTACTGATAATAGTAACACAAAGAGAATTGAAATTCACGTCCGTGATTTACATGCTACAAAGGTTTCATTTACAAAAAAGAATAGAAATAATTTTACAGGCAAAATACATAAAACCATTGCATATGATGAAAATGGAACAATATAATAAACTTGTTATTCAACATTCTGGTCATATCAGTTCAGCACATAACTGAGGTAGTATTGTGTGTAGCAGTCACTGTAATGTGTCCTCAAGGAGTCACAATTATTAATAAAATTCACTGTGCTAAGCATTTCTGGAGTATTTATGCTAATTAAACAGATATGTATATTGGTGGTGTAAAATACATCACTGGAAATAATTATTTATTTTAAAAGCTACTTTTTGTCATATTATATTGGAAATGTAGAAGCACTGAAATACTAGATATAAGTAATAATACTTCGATGCATAGAGTTACCAACAGCATGTATAGTTAATAAATTTTTAATGTGTTTGTTTGTAGTAATTCTCTTTTCATCAGAAAAATTTCATTAGTTGCACAGGACCTCTTGAGTCATACTACATGGCAAACATCTCAGAAAGTTCAGTGAGTACCATTCTTACTTTCTGTAACTTGTTCTTAGAATTACCTGAATCCTTCAAAGTCTTTTATGTCAGCTGCCAGTGGCATGCCTTGTCTATGGAATAGTATTGAGTAAGTTTTTGCTTCAGTCCTCCTGGTAATACACTTGACAGAATCATATTACTAAATAATAAGAGGAAGTGCTGCTGGTCCAGTAGTCAGACAAGAACGAACCAGGTGTCACCAGGCATAAAATGTACACAGTATTAAAATAGGAATTCTGAAATAAAAGCAAAAATGCCTATGTATATGTGCCTAGTATTACTAGGTCATACAGTCCACTGCTCTTTAGATAAGCCTGATTATGTTGCTGCAGGTTTTGTGGGCTATGCAACAAACCTAAAATTGCCATCTAACTGCACATGTGAGACAACATCTACCACAAAGTAAGAAAATTTGTAGGAAGGTATGGATGAAGAAACATCAGGATGCAAGTGGCTCTAGTGAGACTCATTATATCTGAAATGGCTCCATGTTTCTACATAAAATATATTTCAAACAGTTAAATGCATTTATACTAACAGCATATAGCATTTCCATGACGAATTTTCACTCTGCAGCATGGCGTTTGCTGATCTGAAACTTGCTTGCAGATCAAAAGAGTATGCCAGGCTGGCACTCGACCCTGGAAACACTGCATTTTATGAGGAAGTGCTCTATCAATTGACCTATCCAAGCTTGACTCATGGAGCACACTCACAGCTTTACTTCCACCAGTACCTCGTCTCCTACCCCTGGAACTTCACAGAAGTTCTGCTGCATACCTTGTGAGACTAGCACTCTTGGAAGGAAGGATATCTGAGGAGGCTTGGTATAGCCACATTCTTTGGGATAGATGCCACAATGAAGTTTCATGCTGCAGTGGACTGGGTGCTGACTTGAAATTTCCTGGTATGTCTCTGCAATATCCTTTCTTTCAAAAGAGCTAGTTCCTGAATATGGAAGATAGGAGATGAGGTACTGATGGAACTTTTGTAGTGTCTTTGAGCAAGTGCCAATGACAGAAGCGGTTGTCTTGGTAATTGATCCTAACCACTTATAACCTCTCCTCTTACTGCCTACAACAAGCAGTTGCTGCAAAGGTGAATATGAATCATGTGATTATTGTACTTCTCTTAAACATGCATCTGTATGATGTCATAATCCAGCTGGATCACAAAGCTTCTACATCCCAGATGTCTGAACAAAGAAGTGCTGATAGAACATTGACAATGTATGCTGCTGTAACTGCAACTCTATTCTCACTGTGCGAGTTGAGATAAATCATGGCTAGCATGTGAGATTAAACTGTATTGTACCAGGAAGAGAGAAATTTGTTTAAAGCAGAGGATTAGCCCTACACAAATACATAAAGGTTCATCAAATGTAGTATTAAAAGTACATGATTGATTGTCAATTCATATAGTACTACAGGTGTTTAAATATGGGTGTTAATACGATTAAAATATAAAACTGAATTCAAAGTCCAGTAGTTTACTGTAGCTGTATTTATCTAAGGCGATTAGAGACCCAGACAACCGGTTTTACGTCTTTTAAGTTGTATCTTCTGGTGTATATTAGTACTGTGTTGTGTGGTTGTTTGGAGGAGGAGACCAGACAGCGAGGTCATCGGTCTCATTGTATTAGGGAAGGATGGGGAAGGAATTCGGCTGTGTCCTTTCAACGGAACAATCCTGGCATTTGCCTGGAGTGATTTAGAGAAATCACGGAAAACCTAAATCAGGATGGCCGGACGTGGGAATGAACCGTCGTCCTCCCGAATGTGAGTCCAGTGTGCTAACCATTGCAACACCTCGCTCGGGTCGTGTGATACAGGGAGTAATTACAGAACCCCGCAGAGTAACAGCTGGCAGCGCTAGTGAAAGTTCTCAGCTCTCTTTAACTAATAAAAACGATCATCAATGACGAATGTTATATCTGTGTTAAAAGCACTCACTGTCATCATGTTATCGATTAAAATATGTTCCTGTCAGCCTATGTGAAGCAACAGATAGTTCCCCTCATGGATGTTATCCAGAAAAGTATTAGATATGGAAGCTTACACGCTTATGACAGATAAAATGCAACTTAAAAGTTGTGTGGGCCTCTAATCGACATAAATAAAAGCAGCTACAGCAGACTGTTGGACTTTCATTAATTTTTTTATTGAATAGTTTTAACAACTGTATTTAAGCACTTGTTGTACTGTATGAATTGTCAATCAACCATGTATAGCTGTTTTAGCTGCTGTTGCTCCAGTTTAAAATTATCGCTATTAAAAGTACTTAACTTTACCACAAAAAAGACAAAAACTATGCAGGATGTACAAAAATTCTTGCAATAAAATGTCAGTATGGCTTTTGTAAACATGTCTTTACAAAGAAAGCCATATACAGGCACACAAGTATGTTCTGGTAGAACCAAACAAAAAAACTATTTTGTTGGCATTTTCTGTGAATTTGCGAAGGTCTTTGTTGTTGTTGTTGTTGTTGTTGTTGTTGTACTGGTTGTTTTCTGTCAGAAGACTGGTTTGATGCAGCTCTCCTTGTCCTTTGGAAATAAGACAGCTGTAGTATATCCTTGCTTTCATCCATTCAAAGTGACGTTGGCTTTTGTTACAAGTGCAAATAAATCAACCTTTCACACTGTGGCCTTGCAACTACTGGAAAGTCTGTTGGTCTAGTTTAGGAGCCATGTGTTAGCCCAGTGTTTCCACAGATACCATTCTGAGGTGGTTGCAGCTATGACACTGCTATCTGTATTATTGAGGCATGCACAATACTCTTCTGCAGAAATTCATGGTTTGTGCAGAGGGTATTGATGATACATACCTTAAAATTGTACTTGGACATCTAAAACAGTATGATGTTCAGACATTCCCCATGCATGTATGGAATGATATCTTCACAATAGACAGCAGATTTGCACTGTAATAATAATATCACGGGAAGAAAACAATTTTGAGTGAGAAAATGTTACAATATTCTGTCCTTCAAGGTCCTGTAATGGTCCAACCTTAATCTTTACCTTCATTAATGATTTACCCTGGACATTGGAGGATTCATCAGGAACTGTTCAAATGGCTCTGAGCACTATGGGACTCAACTGCTGTGGTCATTAGTCCCCTAGAACTTAGAACTACTTAAACCTAACTAACCTAAGGACATCACAAACATCCATGCCCGAGGCAGGATTCGAACCTGCGACCGTAGCAGTCGCACGGTTCCGGACTGTGCGCCTAGAACCGCGGGACCACCGCGGCCGGCCATCAGGAACTGTGATGTTTGCTGGGGACATAAGTATATTGATAAAGGACCCAATACATTGATACCACATGGCCAGGGGAATAATTGAACAACATTTCTGACATACATATGGGAAACATACGCTATATATATGATGAGGCACATCTGTTTTAAAACATGTCTTACTGTAATGAAGCCATGGTGGCATCATCAAAAGATGAACACAAAATAATCTTAGCATCAACACATATATTTAAACTATGGTGTTACCGAGCAAGGTGGCGCAGTGATTAGTACACTGGACACACATTTGAAGGACGCTGGTTCAAAATTGCATCCGACCATCCTGATTTAGGTTTTCTGTGATTTCCCTAAGTCGCTTCATACAAATGCCAGGATGGTTGATTTGAAAGGACACAGCCGATTTCATTCCCCATCCATCCCTAAACTGATGGGACCAATGATCTCACTGTTTGGTCCCCTCCCACAAATAAAACAACCAACCTAAAATATGGTGTATACTAGGCCATACTGTTGTTAACAGCACTATTGTTCATAATAGACTGCTGTGCAGTAGCTACAAAACAATTGTGTTGTAAGCTCATTAGATGTCGCTACTGTAGGTCTACACATTTTCATTGATTATGTAATTGTGAGGTATAAAATAACAAGAAGATTATAAGGGGTAATGTCTATAGTGGGTCTTTTTTCCCTTATTTTAATTTCATTCTCCTGCCCATGTGGGCAGCCAGTGGCACAGTCCACTGCTCTTCAGCCAAATGGCTTTGTAAAATACAGAAAGGGGCATTCTTCCGTAAAAAGGGAGATAAAAAAGGGTGACATAAAAAACACTGGAAATGGAGATGAGGGGAGTTAAAGTACACACTAATATGGGGGCATGCACTGGGGGGACAGTAAAAGTCGACATAAAGTTAAAAGAATATGGGACAATTTGAAGTGCATATAAAGTACACTTGAGGCAAAAATAATGTAAAAGGCGGCCACAGTATAAAATGCACACGAACAGTCATGGACTATATACAGATTGAGCACACAATTAAAACCACATCAGTAGATGACACTGTATAATGGCACCAAACACAACTCTAATGCAGCACACTTGATAATGAATAAAAATCTAGGAGGATCTGCTGGGGAGGGGGGAAAGGGAAAAGAGAAAAGGAGGCGAGAAGGAGGGGAGAGAAAGGGGCAAGAGGTGGGGGGCATGGGAATGGAAGGGATGGTTCAAATGGCTCTGAGCACTATGGGACTTATCATCTGTGGTCATCAGTCCCCACAATGTAGAACTACTTAAACCTAACTAACCTAAGGACATCACACACATCCATGCCCGAGGCAGGATTCGAACCTGCAACCGTAGCGGTCATGTGGTTCCAGACTGAAGTGCCTAGAACTGCACGGCCACACCAGCCAGCAACGGAAGGGATGAAAGACGAAAAAAGGTGAGGAGGGTGTCCTGGGACTCAGGGAGGGAAGGAGGAAAATCTGCTCTGGGAGAAGGAGGGGAGAGGAAATAGGGGGTCCTGGGGAGGGGGGGGGCAACAAGGCCAGGTTACAGTAGGAAGGAAGGTTTTATGTCATGGCAAAGTTCAACATCTGGGAGGGGAAGGTGCTGGAAATTGCCCTGATGAAGCAGATGGAGGGTGTGGAGGTGGAGAGAGAGGGAGGGATACAGCAATAGAAGTGCAGCAATGGGTGGGGGGCTGGGGGTGGAGAGGAAGGAGGAAACCAGGGGATTGGCGGATCAAGCCTGCAGACAGTGTAAAGGATGCAGAGATGTTGGAGGAAAAGGAGGATGTGGGGGAAACAGATGAAGTCATACAGGAGTCATGTGGGGGAAGGGAGGCAGATACGGAAGGCAAGGTGGAGCATGTGGCATTCAAGGATTTGGAGTGACTTGTAAAAGTGGGAGAGGGGGGGGGGGGAACGGAGATCCAGGCAATGCTGGCATAACAGAGGATAGGATGGATGAGGGATTTGTAAGTGTGGAGGTTGGTGGAAGGATGCAAGCCCCATGTCTGGCCAGACAGGAGTTTCAGGAGGTGGAGGCAGGAATGAGCTTTCTCCTGGATGATCAGAAGATGAGGGGTCCAGGTGATGTGACAATCTAGGGTGAGGCCAAGGTATCTCAGAATGGGGGTGAACTGGATGGGACGACCATAAATGGGGAGGTAGAAATTGTGGAGATGGAAGGAGAGAGTGGTGCAGCCTATGATGGTTGCCTAGGTTTTGGAGGGGTTGATACAAAGGAATCACTGGTTACACCTAGTGGTGAACTAGTCAAGGTGGGTTTGGAGGGTGCATTGGAACTGTTCAAAGGTAGGATAGAGAGCCAGAAAGGCATTGTCATCAGCATATTGGAGGAGGTGGACAGGAGGGTGTGGCTTGGGCATATCGGTAGAGTTCAGTAGATAGAGGAGAGGGGAGAGGACAGAACTGTGGGGGATGCCAGCAGTGGGATAAAAGATACGGGAAATGGTGTTGTGGAGGGTGACATAGGATGGACAGCGTGAGAGGAAGGGGGTGACCAGATGGACAAAATTGATAGGTAGGGTAAAGGTTTGGAGTTTAAAAAGGAGACTGGGATGCCATATGCGGTTGTAGGCATTTTGGAGGTTGAGGGAAACAAAAATGTCAGAGCGACAGGAGTTGACCTGGAGGGAGAGAAGGTGGACGAGGTTAAGGAGTTGGTCTTCAGCAGAGAAGGAGGGTCGGAAGCCACACTGGGTAAGGGGGAGGAGGTGGTGTTGATTAAGGTGCTGATGGATATGACGGGAGAGGATGGATTCGAAGACCTTACTGAAGATGGGACCACAGGAAGAACTGACAGAAGAGGGTTTTTACGGTTTGAGGAATAAGAGGATGTGGGAAGTCTTCCATAGGTTGTGATAGAAGCTGGTAGAGAGGACGATAATGTAGAGATCGGCAAGGACAGAGGAAGGAGAAGGGGATTTCTCTAAGGTGGTGGTAAGTCACACAGTCGTGAGCAGAGGCCATGTTGCGTTTTGACCAGAGGGCAAGTTTAATGTCTTTTGGTGTGATTGGAGTGTTGTTGTTGGAGGGGGGCAACTGCCCCAAGTACTGGAGACTAGGAGCAAGTGGAGGGACAGAGGTATCGGCGTGTTCCATGAAGGTGGGGAAAAGAGAATAATGAAAGTGGGAATCATCAGGGACAGAGAAGACCTCAGAAAGGTGGGAAGTGAAGTGGTTGGCTTACTGACGTTGTCGGGAAGGGGCGGTCGTTATGGAGAAGGGGGTAATGGAGTGCAGAATTGGAACCAGTAAGGCGATGGAAGGCGGACCAGTACTGAGGAGTTGATATGGAGGTTGGCTTTGGGTCGTTTTAGTGGGCTTACCAATGCGGATCAAAAACACGACTAAACTTGAACTTGGAGTGTCGAAATGGGAATGGTTGAGTGACAATAACTCTGATACGCTGTTGTGGCTACTTTAGATAAACATAAATTGAAATACGTAACAACAAGCTTACAGAGCTGACAGAATAATATAAAATGATAAAATAAATGGAGAACGAAGCCTAATGGACGAAGGAACAGACTGTAGTCGCCCTGCGTTCGCGTGGCCTTCAGAATGCCGCATAGGCGATAAAGTGGTCAGAGGGAAACCGACAGAGGGCCTCATGTACCTTCCTAAACGCCATTCCAAAAAACGACTGGTGGAAGACTGTATCAATCACTTAATAATAGTGCATAGTAAACACCAGAGTAATATGCTCCACGAAACAAAATCAAGTAAATATGTAATGCATTTTATACTTGGTAAAGACAAAACCAAGATCTTATATGAGGCGTTCAACGCCTTTTGTGCTGCTGGCAGCCCGCCCGTCTGGAGAACATGATGGCCACTCTAGTCGAGCGATGTCGTTATCCTGATGGGAGTCATTCACAAGATGTGCACGATTGGGGCGCAAATTGTCGTCCATGAAGACGAATGCCTCGCCAATAGGCTGCTGATGTGGTTGCACTATTGGTCGGAGAATGGCATTCATGTATCGTACTGCCGGTACGGTGCCTTCCGTAGCCTCCAGCAGTGTACGTTGGCCCCACATAATGACACCCCCAAAACATCAGAAAACCTCTACCTTGCTTCACTCTCTGGACAGTGTGTCTAAGGCGTCCAGCCTGACCGGGTTGCCTCCAAACACGTCTCTGACGATTGTCTGGTTGAAAGCACATGCTACATGCATCGCTGAAGAGAACGTGATGCCAATCCTGAGCGATCCATTCAGCAGGTTGTTAGGTCCACCTGTACCGCGCTGCATGGTGTCGTGGTCGCAAAGATGGACTTCCCCATGGACGTCGGGAGTGAAGTTGCGCATCATGCAGCCTCTTGCGCACAGTTTGACTCGTAGCACGACGTCCTGTGGCTGCACGAAAAGCATTAATCAACATGGTGGCGTTGCTGTCAGGATTCCTCCGAGCCATGATCCATAGGTAGCGGTCATCCACAGCAGTGGCAGCCGTTGGGCGGCCTAAGAAAGGCATTTCATCGACAGTTCCTGTCTCTCTCTATCTTCTCCATGTCCGAACAACATCGCTTTGGTTCACTCTGAGATGCCTGGACACTTCCATTGTTGAGCGCCCTTCCTGGCATAAAGTAACAATGCGGACGCGATCTAACCGCGGTATTGACCGTCTAGGCATGGTTGAACCACAGACAACACGAGCCATGTACCTCCATCCTGGAGGAATGACTGGAATTGATCCGTAGTCAGACCCTCTCTGTCTAATATACGCTGCTCAGGTATGGTTGTTTAGATCTTTGGGAGGGGTTTAGTCGCATCTCTGAACGGTCAAAGGGACTTTGTCTGTGATACAATATCCACAGTCGAGATCTATCTTCAGGAGTTCTGGAAACCGGGGTGATGCAAAACTTTTTTTGATGTGTGTATTTTGGAAGCAAAGAATGGGATGCATCACCTGAGTGTAGAAATTTTACAGGTATCTACAAAAGTATGCGAAAATCATTGTCAGAAGGTATATGAAAACATTAATATAAATAACGTACTGTAGGGGAAAATGTGACCTTGTATGAAAATTTAGGTTGAAGTGTAATTTTTTGAAAATTTTTTCTTCTTCTCGAAACTGTACTAACAAGAACCAACATAATATCATGTATCTCGGGACTTTTTAAAATATTTTTCGATAAATGTTTAAGGTTTAAGGTTTTCAGTTAAACTTATAAGGGAGAGATGCCGCAGGTAAGAAAGCGTTACACCAACTGCACCTGTCATTCTTAGCGAAAACGAAAGCATTTTCAAAACACGGCATTCTCGCCTTCGACTGTTAAAATTAGTTATTTATTATATCCAATACTGTCTGTAATCATTTCTGTTAAATTTTTTATTCATAAAATCTCCCATTGTAATTTCGATCTTCAGCTATTTTCAAGTGGCGCGCACTGAAACTATAAATACAGAGTGTATCCTTGCATAACTTCACTTGCATAGAACGGTACAAGTCCCCATAGTACTGTGAAATGACACATTACTCCATATTTTGCACGTTGGGTAGTCGTGTACATAGTGGTATATTCCACTGTGTAAAAATTCTAGGTATTGATCAATGAGAGGATAGGGAACGAAAAAGGTCTAATGAACTCATGTCCGGAAATGCATGCGTTCCATGCTAGGGACCATTTATTCGATCACACATTCTTACAGAGACTGCGGTCTACTACGTGCTGTATCACACATCCACAGTTACAGTATGTCTTGAAAATTGTTTCCATGTACGCGCCATAGCATGTCCTGCTCACACGTTCACATCGGACAAGCTGCATCTGGAAAGTGTCAAAGGCAGCATGAATACTCTGCTCCAGTGTCTCCACGTCTGGAATGGGCTCTGCATACACGATACTTTTGAGATTGCCCCATAACCAGAAATTGTGCTGTTGGAGATACAGAGAAAGGCAGGCCATGTAGCTGGACCTCCTCGTCCGATTCATCGATCAGGGAAGACACATTTGAGATACATCCGGACGTTAATGGCGAAATAGGCTGGAGCACCATCATGTAGCACCCACATAACCTTTCGAATCATCAATGGCACTTCTTGCAGCAGGGAAGGCAAAGTCACAAGCAAGAAACGCCGATAGTTCCGTCCTGTTAGGTGACGTGGAAGGAAGACTGGTCGCTAACTATCCCGGCTGCACCGATACTGATGATTCGCTGTCACCATTCCTTGGGGGCTCCGCATACTATCCCACAGATGACTGTTATGAAAGTTGAAGATACCACTCGGCGTAAAGGTGGTCTCGTCTGTGAATAGGATGGATGAAACAAATCCCGGAATCGTGCTTGCCTGTTGAAGAAACCAGTGACAAAACTGCTCCCGATGTGGAAAGTCCGTCGGTAGTTAGCCCTGCATACGATGCTGGTGATAAGGGTAGTAGCAATTGCTGTACTGGCAGGCCAACTGCCTGGCACTGACATGGCGGTCGCTTTCCATAGTGTTAATCATATTTTTCTCCAAGTCTGGTATCCGAAAATTTCGGGTACATGCTCCATGATTTCTTGCTTCTTGAAACGACCTTGTCTCAGACCAAACGGCGAAACACTGTTACAAACATTGAATGCTGTGGTTGCTGTCGGCGGGGATCTCCTGATACAACGTTACTGCCTGCTGCCTTGCCTTTCCGTAAGTAAACACCATGTCGGCGAGGTCTCGATTCAAATACAGAACCATTGTGTACAACGCTGTGTCACGTCCACTACGAGGTGGGTCAGCAAGAGAAGTGAATCGGACACAACATTACCAGTTATTATGGCAGGAGAGGGCGCTAGGGAATGACGTATGAGGAACAGTATCACGCTGTAGGACTAAATCACACACACTGTAACTGTGGCTGCATGGTACAGCGCATATTAGATCGCACTCTCTATGATAAAGTATCATTGAATATATGGTCCAACTATGTGTTTCCGGGCATAAGTTCATTAGGACTTTTTTGGTCCGTATCCTCTCATCGATCATTTCCTAGAATTTGTACATGGTGGAAAAAATCACCCTGTATATTATTACATGCCACCGTCACCATGGATGCATTTACACTGGGCGAGTACCCGACTGAAAGAAAGCGCCCTCGTTAAACAAGGACGAAGCTATGGTCTCGTAGTTTCTGAGTCAGTGTCAACGAAATAATGAAAAACTTATTTCAGGACCCAAGTATCGCATGCTGGCGCAAATGTAGCTCGTTGAGTGCATATGAGGATGAGATTTGCGACTGTTCATCAAGATACCCCTTTGTGAAGTTCCGTTCAGGAAAGCTGACGACTGCCAATGGAGCGCTGTGCTGACAACATGGCCTCAGTATGTGTATGGCGGTATCCAGTGATGGCCATGAACTGTGGATGACACGGTGATCGGTTGGTGCCAATGCTAGGGACGAAAACGATGCAACAACGTTTTAAAACCTCGACATTTCGACCAAAGATGTCGAGGTTAACATCGCTGTTTTGAATGGCAATGCATCGATGACAAAGGCCAAAAACATCGATATCGTTCAACAGTGGATCATTCATTCCGTTCGTGGATACTCAGCCATGACGCGTCAAGTCTCATAACTTGTACAGTGCTACATTTACTGCTGAACCTGTGATTTTTGTTCTTTTGAAGTAGTAAGCAAGAATATGGAGTTTGAAAAATATTCGTTTACTACAAATGTTCTTCATTGAACTATATGTTCCAATCAGTGGGTCAAATATAAGTCATTCTCATTGTCCTGGTGCCCATTGTGCAAACTGCCAAGTCGAGAAACAATGGGAACTAGTATTGTAAATATGAGAGAATGAGTGACACTTTTAAAACATACATAAAGAAAAACAGACATATTTTCTCGATGTTGAATATTTCAATTGAAGGTTTGACAGCACTGTCACGAAGTTCCCTCAGGACGTTTATGGCAAAAAACAGATAACCTACATCTGTTCTTTTTTAAGAGACAGTCTCCACTCTTTCCGATCTGATCATGTAAGCGTAGAAAAGATGTGGAATGCTTTCAAAGGGACAGTATCGACGGAAATTGAGAGATATATACCACATAAAGTAATAAGTACTGGCACTGATCCCCCATGGTACACAAAACGGGTCGTATCGCTGTTGCAGAAGCAACGAAAAAAGCACACCAAATTTAAAGGAACTCAAAATACCCGAAGACTGCAAAGTTTTGGAAATGTTGGAAATATAGCACGTGCTTTAATGCGAGATGGTTTTAATAACTTCTACAACGAAACTCTGTTTCGGAATCTGGCAGAAAACCCAAGAAGATTCTGGTCACACATAAGGCACACCAGAGACAAGCCGCAATCAATACTTTAACTGCGCGATATCACTGATGACAGTGCCACTAAAGCAGAGTTATTAAACACGGTTTTCCGAAACTCCTTCACCAAAGAAGACAAAGTAAATATTCCTTAATTCCAATCAAGAACAACTGCTAAGATGAGAAACATAGGAGTAGATATCCTCCGCGTAGCAAAGCAGCTTATATCACTTAATAAAGCCAAAGCCTCCGATCCAGATTGTATACCAGTCTGGTTCCTCTCAGAGTATGCTGATACAATAGCTCCATATTTAGCAATTATATACAACCGCTCGCTGATAGAAAGATCCGTACCTAAAGACTGGAAAATTGCTCAAGTCACACCAATGCCCAAAAAGGGAAATAGGAGTAATCTGCAGAACTAAAGGCCCATATCACTAACGTCCAGTTTCAGTAGGGGTTTGGAACATATACTGTTTTCGAACGTAATCTGCTACCTCAAAGAAAACGATTTATTGAGACATAGTCAGCATGGATTCAGAAAATGTCGTTCTTGTGAGACACAGCTAGCTCCTTATACTCCCGAAGTAATGAGTGTTATCGACGGGGGATGTCAAATTGATTCCATATTTGTAGATTTCCAGAAGGCTTTATGCACCGTTCCTTACAAGCGCCTTCTAACCAAACTGCCTGCCTCAGTTGTGCGACTGGATTCTTGATTTCCTGTCAGAAAGGTCACAGTTAATAGTAACAGACGGAAAGTCATCGAGTAAAACAGAATTAATTACCCGGCGTTCCCCAAGGAAGTGTTGTAGGCTCTCTATTGTTCCAGATCTATCTTAACGACATAGGAGACAATATGAGCAGACTTCTTAGACTGCTTGCAGGTGATGCTGTCTTGTAAAGTCTTCAGAGGACTAAAACGAATTGCAAAATGATTCAGATAAGATACCTGTGTGCTGCGAAAAGTGGCAGTTGACCCTGAATAAAGAAAAGTGTGATGTTTTTTACATGAGTACTAGAAGATATCGGCTAAATTTCGATTGGGCGATAAGTCAGAAAAATCTGAATAATTCAACTAAACACTTAGGGATTAAAATTACAAATAACCTAAATTGGAACGATCACAGAGATAATGTTGTGTGTAGAGCAAACCGAAGACTGCGATTCATTGGCAGAACATTTAGAAGGATTTTTGGATTGTTTGTGGGAAGAGACCAAACAGCGAGGTTATCAGTCTCATCGGATTATGGAAAGATGGAGAAGGAAGTCGGCCGTTCCCTTTCAAAGGAACCATCCCAGCATTCGCCTGGAATGATTTAGGGAAATCATGGAAAACCTAAATCAGGATGGCTGGACGCGGGATTGAACCGTCATCCTCCCGAATGTACTTAGAAGGAGCAACAGGCCTAATAAAGAGACTGCTTACACCACGCCTGTCCGCCCTATTCTGGAGTATTGCTATGCGGTGTGGGATCCGCATCAGGTGGGAGTGACGGACGACATCGAAAAAGTTCGAAGAAGGGCAGCTCATTTTGTATTATCGCGAAGTAGGAGAGATAGTGCCACAGACATTATACGTGAATTGGAGTGACAATCATTAAAACAAAGGCGTTTTTCGTTGCGACAGGATCTTATTGTGAAATTTCAGTCACCAGTTTTCTACTCCAATAACGGAAACATTCTGTTGGCACCCACATACATAGGGAGAAGTGATCATCATGATAAAATGAGAGAAACCATCCTGGCAGAGAAAATTTCAGTGCTCGTTTTCCCCGCGCGCCGTTGGAGAGTGGAACGGTGGAGACACAACTTGAAGGTGGTTCACTGAACCCTCTGCCAAGCACTTTATTGTGAATAGCAGAGTAATTACGTAGATATAGATCCTCTGCAAGCCACTAAGGGCGATTAGCGAAGGGTACCCTATACCACTGCTAGTCATTTCCTTTCGTGCTCCGCTCGCAAACAGAGAGGGGGAAAACTACTGGCTACATGCCCCAGTATGAGCGCTAATTTCTCCTGTCTCATCTTCGTGCCTCCCTCCCTCCCCCCCCCCCTCCCCCTAGAATGTATGTTGGCGGCTGTAAAACCGGTCGGCAGCCAACTCCAAAACCCAGTTCTCTAAATTTTTCCAATAGTATTTCCCTCCAGGTATTCCCATTTGAGTTCCCGAAGCATCTCCGTAATACTTACGTTTTGCTCGAATTTACCCGTATCAAACCTAACAGCCCAGCTCTAAATTGTGTCGATGTCTTCCTTTAATCCGACCTGTTGCGCATCCCGAACACTCGATCGTGACTGAAGAATAGGCCGCAGCGTCTTATACGTGGTCTCCTTCACAGATGTGCTGTTTGTTGTCAGAGATTAGAGGAGGAACAGACTTCTAGGGATTAGATTATCCAAGCTTCTTTTTCTAAATTCTGTACTCAAATAGTTAAATACAAAGAAATAGCTTTGATGACAATAAATTAATTTTCCCTGGAAGATTCATTTTATTTAGTTTCGTTACCTGATTTATGTAAAGGTAGTTGATCATCACATCGGTAGGTATCACTGCGCCAAGAGTAACTTAACTTTAGAAAGTTGGGTAGATTTGTGAAGAGATAGGTAACTTTTTCCGGTTGTTGGTGTTTATCTCTGACCACACATAACTTACGCTCTTCTAGTGAGATACTTAAAAGTAAAAACATTTCGGCGTGCTTTTTACGATATTTCAGAAGCGGCTGTAGGACTCGTAAAATCAACTATGTTTGTTAGCATCGGTGGTTTTATGAACGCTCGTGCAACCCTAGCCATTGCTCATTAGTTTGGACGTGTGGAGTTTCGTTACACGATTGATGGGGCAATTGCAGTGACGTTTGTTGACTTCTATGTTTTTACAAATTATGGTACAGTACTGGGCTTTGCTCGGGCATGGTTTGGATGAGTGGAGATTACTTTAATAATCGATGGGGCACCTGCGCCGTTCACGTGTGCGCAACGTTTTACTGCCCACGTAAATGGAAGATTCAAGTAATCATCATAAGAGGTGAGACTACAGTGCGTTTGAAATTAGTTGAGACTTTTGACGTTTGGCTCATCGGCGGGGACGATACGGCGTTGCCCGGGTAACAGCAACGGCGAGCCGGCTTTCCCTAAGACGCCACCAGCAGTTCGGTTGGTAAAGCCACGCTGAGGGCAAACAGTACGACGTGGCGTCGCGCGGAGGCACCAAGGTTCATTATCTCTCGTTCTAAACTGATATATTCCGGCGTTGAAGTGTTCTTTAGCCTCAGGTATTGTGAATGAGTGTTTCGTGTTGGTGCTTTGTTAATGATAACAGTGCAGTACTTCTGAAAACACAACATTCACAATAAAAATGGAGATTCAGGAACACATTCACTGGCTGTGAAGATACTGTTCTGCTGCCAAATATGTATCCAAATTCAACAATAATAATGGACGTTGCGTCATACCACTGTGTTGTCAAGGATAAAGCTACAACAACGCAGTGGATGAAACCGAATATTTGGTTCCACGTACAAAGAAATGTTCCACTGGATAAAGTTGAATATAGCATGTATAAGGTGAAGTTAATGAAGCTTGAAATGCTGTATGAGCAAAAAGCCCCACAGTACCAGGTCGACAATCTGGCTGACGCCAAAGGACATAGTTTAATCGTCCTTCATCCATATCACGCTACTTTAAGTGCGACTGAGAATACGCTCAATGAGGCTAAAATGCTGGAAGAAGAAGCCATTGGAAATGTTACACCACAGGACAGGTCTCGAGTTGTCAGCCATACCAAGTAGGTAGTTGAGGAGAGATGGATTCACAAAGGACTATGACGAATTTTGAGTAATACGTAACTTCTCTTGTTGCCATGTTAACATCTGCTTCTTTTGTCTAAACACAGCACAGTTTACAAATATTCATCTCACTAACATTCTAATGCAGCTGAAATAGCGACAGAATTACGAAGTAGTGTGTTATTAAACTAGTAACTGAGGGCAAGCCAGGTCAACAGTTTATGAAACAATCCAGTCTCAGAATAAAATAGACGCCTAACTTCTTCACATATATTGTCACAAAACACACAGCAGTTCTCATTTCACCGGATATGGATGGTCCTTAAGAATTACATTATTGCATTGAAAAAAATCAGTAGTTCCTTGATTATCGCAGTTCCACATAATAATCATGGCAAAATACTCTGTTTTTTGTGTGTTATCATTTATCAAAAATCTTGTTCCGACAGCGTGAACAGTTTATGAGATACGTGAGATTTATGATTATTTCTTCCCGGTTCTTTTGCTGGCACATGCTTTCAGGGCGGAGTGGTTTTCATACTTTCCATTTCCTCGAGACTACAGACACATCACCGCATGTTTAAAGAATAATTCAATTTGTTTTCCACATATCATACAAAGCAACATATAATCAAAAAAGGACAAAACGCAAATTCACCGCGGCCCTTATTTTTCACTATAAACTAAGAATTCTTTGCTCAGTTTGCTGTAATTTCCCTAATATCGAAGCATCACAATTGACAATATCTCCGAGCGCTAACGAAATCTCCGTAGTTTCTTACAAAGCTGATAAATTATATGATTATGCATGAATCTCACGATATAAAGTAAGAGATTCTTCGCAATCATCACGCCAAGCAGAGCTATAAATAGCCTGGGCAATAATTTTTTTTTTCCTTTATTGTAATATTGCACCTTATACAGGTGGGCTGGCAGCAGCAATTTTACGCAGATTTTTTTTGTTGTTATTTTTAAACCTGTGACAGGCAGGCCATCAGCGGCATAATACGCCGCTCTTTGGCCACAGACAACACAAAAGAGACATATGAAGACAATTAGAGAAAAAATATGGTGGACATAGAAACGGAGACATACACTTTTAAAAAACATGGAGCTGTGCACGGGTGTAGAGTCTAAGATAAAAGTTGTTCAGACACTTGGACACACTCGGAGACGAAAATTGTCACACGTGAATGTAGGAGCACAAAACGAATAACACTGAACCACTTGAGCACAAACGACGGCACACACAGAAACACGAGGCATTGATCTCCGGCGCGCGAATGTTCACTAGCATGTACGAGTCTGGGGACCTGCCAAGAGAGGAGGAGGGGGGTGGGAGAGGGAGCGGGGAGAGCAGAGATGCCATGGGCAGGAGAGATAGGGGGAGGGAGGAAGGGGGAGGGGAAGCCTGGGGGAAGAGGGGTGGAGGAAGGGGGGGGGAAGGAAAGAGAAGGATGCCCAAAGAAAAAGACATAGGAAGTGGGAGGGTAGAATCAAAGTTATAGGAAGGGTAGATGGAGGGGAGGGACATCATCAAGGAGGGGGAGCTGGCGGAAGCCACCTTGGGAGAGGGTAAGGAGGGTAGAGAGATGGAGACCAGATGGGACGTGGGAATACAGGTGCGGCAGGGGGTGGGGGTGCGAGAGGATGGGCGAGACAAATGGGTGAGGAGGATCGAGTTTACGGGAGGTGTACAGGATCCGTATCCTTTGAAGGAAAAGGAGGAAGTGGGGCAATGGAATGAGGTCGTACAGGATCCACGTGGGGGAGGGGAGACAGATGTGGTAGGCGAGGCGGAGAGCATGGCGTTCAAGGATCTCAAGGGATTTATAAAAGGTAGGAGGGGGCGGAGATCCATGCTGGATGGGCGTAACAAAGGATAGGGCGGATGAGGGATTTATAGGTATGGAGTATGGTGGAGGGGTCCAGACCCCACGTACGGCCAGAAAGGAGCTTGAGGAGACGGAGTCGGGAGCGTGCCTTGGCCTGGATTGTCCGGAGATGGGGGGGTCCAGGAGAGGCGACAGTCGAGGGTGACGCCAAGGTACTTAAGGGTGGGGGTGAAGGCAATAGGACGGCCATAGATGGTTAGATAGAAATCGAGGAGGCGGAAGGAAGGGGTGGTTTTGCCTACAATGATCGCCTGGGTTTTGGAGGGATTGACCTTGAGCAATCACTAGTTGCACCAAGCGGTGAACCGGTCAAGATGGGATTGGAGAAGGTGTTGGGAGCGCTGCAGGGTGGGGGCAAGGGAGAGGAAGGCGGTGTCATTGGCAAACTGGAGAAGGTGGACGGGGGGTGACGGCGGCGGCATGTCCGCCGTATACAAAAGGTACAGAAGGGGGGAGAGGACGGAGCCTTGGGGCACACCAGCGGAGGGGAAAAAGGTGTAGGAATCCGTGGTATAGATGGTAACGTAGGAAGGACGGTAGGAGGGAAAGGAGCCGATCAGACAGACGTAGTTAATGGGAAGGGCGAAGGTTTGGAGTTTGAAGAGTAGACCGGAATGCCATACGTGGTCATAGACACATTCGAGGTCCAGGGATAGGAAGATTGTGGAGTGATGGGAATTAAGTTGCTCGGAAAGGAGATGAGTGAGGTGGAGAAGGTCATCGGAAGAGAAGGACAGCCAAAAGCCACACTGGGTAATGGGAAGGAGGCGGTGCTGGCGGAGATGCTGGTGGATGCGTCGGGTTGGGATGGATTCCAGGACCTTGCTGAAGACAGACGTAAGGCTGATGGGACGGTAGGAGGAGACGGCGGACGGCGGTTTGCCAGGTTTAAGGAACATCAGGATACAGGAGGTTTTCCACAGGTCGGGGTAGTAGCCGGTGGACAGGACTACATTGTAGAGCCTTGCCAGGGTGGAGAGGAAAGAGACAGGAGCTTCACGAAGGTGGCGGTAGGTGACACGATCGTGACCAGGAGTGGTGTTGCATTTTGTGCGGAGTGTAGCAATGAGATCCTGTGTAGTGACAGGGGCATTGAGTTCCGTGTGTGCAATGTTGTCCAAGTACTGGAAACCAGATGCGAGGGGAGGGACAGAGGAGTTAGTTTGATCGCGGACATCCGGGAAGAGGGAGTAATCGAACTGGGGATCATCGGGGCTGGAAAAGATATCAGAGACATAGGAGGCCAAGTGATTGGCCTTACTGAGGGTATCAGGGAAGGGGTGATCATCATGGAGAAGGGGAGGGTTTAGTTCTGGTAAGGCAATGGAAGGCTGACCAGAACTTGGACGAGTTTATAGGTTGGGTATCATTTAAACGGGTGCATGTCTGTCGCCAGTCCCGACGTTTCTTAGCCGCGAGCAAATTTCGAATATGTTGCTGGAGTTTCCGGTGGCATTGTAATGTGTCCGGGTCACGCGTGTGGAGGAAGGCACGGTAGAGACGGAGGGATTCACGGAGGAGCAGAACGGCCTGTGGAGGTAAGGTAGGACGGTGGGGGTGGATGGCGACAATAGGGACATGGGCCTCCACGGCCTCAGACAAGGTCTGCTGGAGAAAGGAGGTGACATGGGTAACATCGTCAGGGTGGTGGTAGGTGAATGGGTGGCTATCGACCTGGGTGGAGAGAGTATCCTGGTAGGCATTCCAGTTGGCACAGGAATAGTCATGGACATACTTTGGGGGAGGGTCCTTACGAGGGTCGGGACGGGGGGACGACTGTCTGAAATGGTGAGGAGGACAGGGAGATGGTCGCTACCAATAGGCTCCAGGACATCCACTGTTATGTGGCCAAGGAGGTTAGGGGAGGAAAGCATAACATCGGGAGTGGAGTTGGATTTGGGATGGGTGTGCTGCGGAATGGGGATGAGGTCACCTTGAAGAGAGGAGAGGAACCGATGCCACCGCCGTAACTGGGCGGCGGAACGACTATGGATGTTGAAGTTGGCGGCAATCACGTAGGAGGAGAAGGTGCGGTCAATGTGGGAGAGGAAGTCGAAGGGAATAGGGGAGTTAGGGCGGACATAGATGGTGGCGCAGGTGACGGTAAGGCCAGGGAAGAAGAGACTAAGGATCAGGTGTTTGGTGGGGTCAGGAAGGAGAGGTTGGAGCCGAACTGGGATCTGGCGGTGGTGACCAATGGCGACTCCGCCATGCGCAATCGGGAGAGGATTATCGGAGCGGCGAAGGAGGTAGGGCAAAGTGTGGATGGTGTGGTGGGGTAGGAGGAAGGTTTCATTGAGGAGGATGGCATCCACGCGGTGGGTGGCAAGGGTGTGCAGGAAGAGGTTCTTGTTGGCGGGAAGGGAGCGGATATTGTTGAAAAGGATACGGTGCTGTCGCACCATGACAGGGATTTAGACAAGGGTGTCAAGACGGGAGAAGGTGAAATGGGCCTGGTTGTTGGAGTAGGTGGCATACATTTTTAGGTGGAAAATGGAACGGACGGCGAGGGATATCTGTTGGAGGGTGTGGGGGCGCTGTAATGGGTGAACATTTTGGAGGACAATGGTGAGGAATCTGATGATGTCCTCAGCGGTAGGGGGTGGGTGAAGGGAATTGCCGGGAGGGGTGGGGGCGTCCAGAGGGCTGACAGGAATGGTGAGTTCAGGAGTGGTAGGAGGGGGTCGGGCCTTACATTTCTGGGAGTAAGTAGGATGAGGGAGGTTACAGGTATTACAGGAGGGGGGGGGACTGGAGATTGGGGCATTGCTGTAGGAAGTGGGCTTGCTTACAGTGCGGGCAGGTGGGTGCCTAGCGGCACTCAGATGTTCGGTGTGCATAATACCGCAAGCACCTCTGGCAGTGGAGGGATTGAGGAGGGGAACGGGAAGGGTCAACTTGGTAGCATTGGTGAAAGAGAAGGGCACCCTTCTTCAGGAGATGGTCTATGGAGGGGGTGTGTTCGGAAAAGACCCGCATAAGGCGGGTGGGGCCGGCTGAATTGTGGATGCGGTGAACCGCATGCACCTCCAGATGGGGATGCGCCTTGAGCTCCGCCAACACCTCCTCCTCCATGATTGTCGGACTAAGCTGAGTGATCACGACGGTGAGGGTCGGCGGGCGATGCGGGGGTTGGGGTTGGCAGGAGAAACGCAGGGAAGGAGCAAGGGTGAGGGAGGAATTAGGGCCAAAGCTGATGACAGGGATGCGGGAAAGATCTGTGTGAAGGGTAGGGCTGGTGGAGGAGATGAGGACCGAATCATGGCGAGGAGTGAGGAGGGAGATGGGGGCACCGGGAAAATGCTGGCGAAGGAAGAGGGTGAGGTTCCGGGCCTGAAGAAGGGAGGGATCAGGACGGGAGAGGAGGTAGCGGTAGGAGGAGGGGGAGGAGGAGGAGGAGGAGGAGGGGGCAGGGACAGGTGCGGAGCCATCCATGGCATCCTGGGCAGGGGAAGGGGGACGAGGCGTAACCTTTTTAGATGCAGAGGAGGCAGGGGTGGCACTGGGGCGTTTGACGGCGGCAGAGGAGGTGTGGGGGACGGGAGAAACTTGAAGATGGCATGGAGTGGTAGGTCCCGGTGCTGGAGTCGGCGCCGGGATAGTGAGGGCGAAGGCGATGGCGACGGCGATGATTAAGATGATGAAGAGGGCGAAGGGGAAAGTTGAACGTGGGCCGTGGTCCTCCAGGCCAACGCCCTAGCGGGGGCCACTGAAATGGAAGGAGCAGAGGGAGGGATCAGAGGAGGCGCGGCAGGGAGGATCTGGGGATGGGGTAACAAAAAGTGAGGGAGATGGGAGAGTGAGGAGTGGATGGATGGACTGAGGGGGCACACCACATGATAGTGGTGGCGGCGGCGGAGGGAGATGTGTATATGATGGCAGTGGTGGTGGCTGTAATAGTGGTGGTGGGGATTGACATGGTGATAAGGGGAAAAACACAGGACAGGACAAAGAAGCAAACGAGGGACAGGCAAAGTGACGAGAAACACGGAGTAAAAGGGACGGAGAACGATGAAGGAGACTGGGGCCGAAGCCCCACTCTGCTGCTGCTGATGGGGGGGGGGGGCGACCCAGCCGGCTGGCCGGTGGGGACGCCGCTGCTGCTACTGCTGCTGCTGGTGGCTGGCTGGGACCGCTGCTGGCTGGGACCACTGCTGGCTGCTGGCTGGAACCGCTGCTGGCTGGAACCGCTGCTGGCTGCTGTCTGGGACCGCTGCTCGCTGCTGGCTGCTGGCTGGACTGCTGCAGGTTGGCTGGCACCTGCAAATACCTATAGCTTCGATTAGAGGTGGAAAGGCACAATCGAAGGGCGGTATCCTTTCGGATTACCACCAGAGATGCGCTGCTCTTCTATAGACAGACTGATATAGAACAAGGAGTTTGTGATTTGAATGGGTAGAGATGAGTAGAGATGTTTCTGGTTCTTCAGCCACGGTATATGTTTCCGTAATAGTAGATTCAATTAACAAAACATACATAAATTATAATTTCCTGTCCCACATTCAGCAATTATTTGCACGTTCTCCTTTTTTAAATTCTATAGGCGTTGTAACACTGAGCAACCAGTGGCACCGCTCAGCGCTGGGAAAGGAATTTATTTTACCGTCAAACCAAAGTGACGAGTTCCAATACTGAGCTACCAGTAGCGCCGCTCAGCGGCGGGAATGGGAGTTATTTCGGCGTCAGACCACAGCGCCGAGTCGGGAGTGCAGTTCTGAGGACAGGGCGGATGGTTGCCTGTTTCCTTCCTACTTACAGACGGAGCTGTGGTCTGACATTCTGGCAGTGCGAATGTCAACGTTGCCTTGCCTGCAAACATCGCAGTATCTGAGAAGAAACACGTTCGTTAAGCATGTGCATCGAAGAAACATCTCTGCCTACTATAATTATTCTCATTTATAAAACTCCCTCATGCACCCGTCCCCCTCATGGTGGCATCGGTTCCTCTCCTCCATCCAAGGAGACCTCATTCCCATTCCCTGGAATACCCGCCCTGAATTCAACTCCACTCCTGATGTCATCCTCTCCTCCCCTAACCTTCTTGTCCGCATAGCGGTGGATTTCCTGGACCCCATAGGTAGTGACCATCTCCCTGTCCTCCTCACCGTTTCAGACGGTCGTCGCCCCCATCCCAACCCTCGTAATGACCCTCCCCCGAAATACGTCCATGATTAGTCCCGTGCCGACTGGAATGCCTACCGGGATATCCTCTCTACCCAGGTCGATAGCCACCCCTTCACCTACCACCACCCTGATGATATTACCTATGCCGCTTCCTTTCTCCAGCAGACCTTGTCTGAGGCCGTGGAGGCCCATGTCCCTTCTGTCGCTATCCACCCCCACTGTCCTACTTTACCTCCACAGGCCGTCCTCCTTCTTCATGAATCCCGCTGTCTCTACAGTGCCTTCCTTCGCGCGCATGAACCAGACACACTACAACGCCACCGGCAAACTTGCTCGTGGCTAAGAAACGCCAGTACTGGCGACAGGCATGCACCCGTCTTAATGCTACATGTCCTATCAACTCGTCCAAGTAATGGTCAGCCTTCCGCTGCTTTACAGGATCTAACCCCCCCCCCCCTACTACCCTCTCCTTCATAATAATCAACCCTTCCCTGACAACCTTAGTAAGGCCAATCACTTTGCCTCCTACCTCTCCGATATCTTTACCATCCCAGACGATCCCCAGTTCGATTACTCCCTCTTCCCGGAGGTCCGCGATCGAACTGTCACCTCAGTCCCTCCCCTCGTTCCTGGTTTCCAGTACTTGGACAACATTGCACACACTGAACTCAATGCCGCCATCACTACTCAGGATATCATCGCTACACATCACATGAAACGCAATACCGCTCCCGGTCACGGTCGTGTCACCTATTGCCACCATCGTGAAGCTCCTGCCCCCTTCCTCTCCACCCTGGCCAGATTCTATAATGTAGTCCTGTCCACTATCTACTACCCCGACCTGTGGAAAACCTCCCGCATCCTGATGTTCCTTAAACCCGACAAACCGCCATCCGCTGTCTCCTCCTAAGGTCCCATCAGCCTTACCTCGGTCTTCAGCAAGGTCCTGGAATCCGTCCTTACCCGACGCATCCACCAGCATCTCCATCAGCACTGCCTCCTTCCCGTTACCCAGTGTGGCTTTCGGCCTTCCATCTCTACCGATGACCTTCTCCTTCACCTCACTCGTCTCGTCTCCAAACAGATCAATTCCCATCGCTCCGCTATCTTCCTCTCCCTCAACCTTGAACGCGCCTATGACCGTGTGTGGCATTGTGGTCTCCTCTTCAAGCCCCAAACCTTCGCCCTTCCTGTTAACTACGTCCATCTGATCAGGTCCTTTCTTTCCCAACGTCCATCCTATGTCACCATCCATAACGCGGATTCCTACACCTTTTTCCACTCCACCGGTGTGCCCCAAGGTTCTGTCCTCTCCCCTCTTCTGTACCTTTTGTATACAGCGGACATAAGCCGCCTTCACACCCCCATCCAACTTCTCCAGTACGCTGATGACACCGCCCTACAGTGCTCCCAACACCTTCTCCAATCCCATCTTGACCGGTTCACCGCTTGGTGCAACCAGTGGTTGCTCAAGGTCAATCCCTCCAAAACCCAGGCGATCATTGTAGGCAAAACCACCCCTTCCTTACGCCTCATTGACTTCTATGTCACCATCTATGGTCATCCTATCGCCCTCACCCCCTCCCTTACGTACCTTGGCGTCACCCTTGACCATCGCCTCTCCTGGACCCCCCATCTCTGGACAATCCAATCCAAGCCAAGGCATGCTCCCGACTCCGTCTCCTCAAGCTCCTTTCCGGCCGTACATGGGGTCTGGACCCCTCCACCATCTTCTACACCTATAAGTCCCTCATCCGCCCTATCCTCTGGTACGCCCACCTTGCCTGGATCTATGGCCCCTCATACCTTTTACAAATCCCTTCAAATCCTCGAACGCCATGCTCTCCGCCTCGCCTATCGCATCTGTCTCCCCTCCCCATGCGGATCCTGTACGACCTTTCCTGTTCCCAAACCTCCTCCTTTTCCTCGAATGGATACGGATCCTCTACACCTCCCATAAACTACATCCCCCTCAACCCCTTATCTCTCACATACTCCCCCACCCCCGTCCACTGCCACTCTCCATTTCTCCACCTTCCTTACCCTCTCCCAAGGTGGCTTCCACCAGCTCCCCCTCCCTGATGACGCCCTCCTCCCCTCCATCTACCCCTCCTATCAACTTTGATCCTCCCCTCCCACTTCCTGAGTTTTGTTTTCAGGGCACCCTCTCTCTCCCTTCCCTCCCTCCTCCCTTCCTCCCCCCTACGTTCCTCCCCCCTCCTCCCTCGGGCTTCCCCTACCCTCCATACCTTCATTCCTCCCCCATCTCCTCTGCCACTGGCATCTCTGCTCTCCCCTCTCCCTCCCCCACCACCTTCTTCCCCTCTTGGCAGGTCCCCAGACTCGCACACATCAAGTGGACATTCCCATTCTGGAGATCATAGCCATTGATTTAGTGTGTGTGCTGTCGTGTTTGTGATTCAGTGTTTTTCACTGCCCACGCTCCTTCGTTCACATGTGTCATCTAAATCATCAGTGTTTGTGCACAGTGCCGCCAGTTTTCTTGTTTTCCGTCGAGTGTGAATGGCTTCATGTTTTTAATTACTGTATCTACTGTTTTTTAACCACCATTATGTTACTTTTCTGTCTTCATAGATTTTCTCTTGTATTGTACTGCTTGTGGCTGAAGAGTGGAGTAAAATTTTCTGCTGCCTTGTATGAGGTGCAAAATGACAATATAGATAAAATAAACCGTCCCCCTCACCTCCGGCATCTCCGGCGGTACCTCGCAAGAGTACCGCCCTTGGATAGCGGCATTGCCTCTAATCGAAGTGCTAGGATTTTCCAGGGCTGGTCAGCCAGCCAGCCAACCACCCAGCCCGCCAGCAAGCCAGCAGCAGCAGTGGTCCAGCCAGCAGCAGCGGTCCAGCCAGCAGCAGTGGTCCAGCCAGCGAGCCAGCATTCCTGCCAGCCAGCCAGCGAGCCAGCGTTCCTGCCAGCCAGCCAGCCAGCCAGCGTTCCTGCCAGCCAGCCAGCCAGCATTCCTGCCAGCCAGCCAGTGTTCCTGCCAGCCAGCCAGCATTCTCGGTTCACGCCAGCATTCCAGCCTCTGCGGTCGCCTCCCGCCAGCGGCAGCAAAGTGGGGCACTCGGCCCCAGTCAGCGTTTCGTCCGTCTTCGTCTGTCTTCGTGAGTCCCTTGTTTTCTTCTGTGGTTTTTGATCTGTCCTGTTCCTTTCCTCCTTGTAATCATGACAACCCCCACCACCACTACCACTGCTTCCACTATCGCTGTTGTATACACCTCTCCCATCCCCACTTCTCACACTCACTTCTCCTTCGCTCTTTGTCGCCACAGCCCCGGCTCCTTCCTCCCGCGACTCCTCCTCTCATCCCTTCCCTCCTCTCCCTCACTCTGTTCCCTCCGTCTCTGCAGCCCCCACCAGCCCTGCTCTCGCCATCGCCTTCACCTTCATCATTGTCTTCACCATCGCCATCGCCTTCACCGTCACCATCCCTGTCTCCGGCGCCAGCTCCAGCATCCACGCTGGGATCTGCCACTTCCTGCCATTTCCCAGTTACTCCTGTCCCACACGCCTCCTCTCACCCTTCAGTCGCCGTAAAGTGCCCCAGTGGCACCCATGCCTCCTCTGCTCCCAAAACATCCCAGCCCCGTCCTCCTTCCCCCCCCCAGGATGCCATGGATGTCTCCCCACCTATCCCTGCTACTTCCTCCTCGTCCTCCTCCTCCTCCTGCTCCTCCCCCTCCTCCTACAAATGCCTCGTCTCCTGTTTTGATCCCTCTCTCCTCGAGGCCCGGAACCTCATGTTACTCCTCCACCATCACTTTCCTGGAGCCCACATCTCCCTCCTCACTCCCCACCGAGACTCCGTTCTCATCACCTCCCACAGCCCCACCCTTCACACAGACATTCTCTTCCGAATCCCCATTACCTGATTTGGCCCAATTGCCTCCCTCACCGCTGCATCTTCCCCGTCCTCCTCCCGCCAACCCCAACCCCCGCCGACCCTCACTGATGTGATCACTTGGCTTAGTCTGACGATCACGGAGGAGGAGGTGTTGGAGGTGCTTAAGACACACCCATCCTTAGAAATACGGGCAGTACACCGGATCTTCAACCCTGCCGGTCCCACCCACCTTATGTGGGTGTTCTCAGAACATGCCCCATCCATCGACCATCTCCTGAAGGAGGTGCCCTCCTTTTCCATCAACGGTACAAGGTCGACCCCTCCCGTTCCCCTCCTCAATCCCTCCGCTGCCGGAGGTGTCTGTGCTACAATGCACACCCTAATATGAGTGCCACAAGGCCCATGTCTACCCACACTGTAAACAGGCGCACTTCCTCCGGCAGTGCCCCAACCTACAGTCCCCTCCTTCCTGCAACACCTGCAACCTCCCACATCCCACTTACTCCCAGAAATGCAAGGCCCGACCACCCCACACCACTCCTGAACTCACTGTCCCTGTCCACCCTCTGGACGCTCCCACCCCTCCTGGCAATTCCCTTTGTCCCACCCCCCACCGCTGAGGACATCATCAGGTTCATAAGCAGTTTCAGTTTGTTTGGCAAGAAAGTTCTAACAGAGTAAGGATTAATGTTGAAAGAATAGAAAAGAGGCATAACAAAAAATTTGGCGTATTGCTAAAGCGTCAGAAGACTAATGTTGTAAAAAGTAAGGATGGCGTGGGACAACATCGCTTTTATTATAGAGTAGCTAACTTGACAAATATCGAATTGAGTGAGGATGAAAATATTCTGCTGAATAAAGGTTTACAACACTATATCACTCCTAATCCTAATAATCGAACCATTACAAGAGCCATAGCTGAAACTAAAATGGCGTGTGAAGCAGCTAAGATGACGAAACTAGAAGCTGCGAACACAGCCGTTAAAGTTAATAAAGTTTTATCTAGTCAGTGTAAATCTTCTAATGCCGTCATTCATGAGAGTCGCATCTTAAAAAATCTTAATACAAAGTTAAAAAAAAAGAAGGCAATGGTCATTCGTGCAGATAAGGGTCCTTATATATAAAGAGGACTATATTAAGAAAACGGAGGAATTCTTCTCTGAAAATGAGATAATAGAAGTACACAGAAGTTCCAAATAGATTTACGGAAAAAGATAGACAGCTCCCAATTTCTGCTTAAAGATTTCGAAAAGAAATCGCTAAAAATGATAAATACTAAGCTCCCCCAACTGAGATTGCAGATTAAGATACATAAGAAAGGAAACCCAGTCTGTCCAATTGTTAACAATTTGTCATCGCCATGTTGTAAACTAAATAAGTTTCTTAACAACAAACTTAAAGCGGTGTATACTTTCTCTACCAATTTCGGGGTGAAAAACAATTCTGACCTTGCTAATGCGATTAAGGATATACATATCCCAAATAATGCGACACTAGCTTCCCTAGATGCAAAAAACCACTACAGTAGTGTCCCCAAAAGGAAACTCTTCAAATTATTAAACGTAATCTGCTAACTCATAACAAGATTAGTACTGCAGACTACACAGAATTAATGGAACTTTCAGAATTTTCGTTAACTTATAACTATTTTACATTCAGTGACAAAATATATCAACAAAAATATGGCCTTGGGATGGGTAACAGTTTGGCTGGTACGTTAGCAGACATTTTCATGAAAGACTTAGAATGTAAGTTCTTCACTAAGTTTCCACAACTGAAATACAAGACCATATATTATAAACGTTATGTCGATGACATCTTGTTACTGTTAGAGGGGGACGAGAATGAGGTTACCGTATTTGCTCAAGCCATAGACAACATGCACCAAAAAACAGCGTTTACTACAGAAATAAAAGACGCGGGCTCAATTAACTATTTAAACCTTACCATTAAGAAGGTTGATAACAGACATAAATTTTCGATTTTCAGAAAGCCTACATGTACAGATACTATTATTGGAGCCAGTTCATGCCATCTGCCTCGATATAAAAGAGCCTTTTTCACCTCTATGATCCACCGACTTTTTAGATTACCATTGGCCGACAGTGAAATACGCCAAGAACTTAGTATATTAAAGCAAATTGCAGTAGCCAACGGTTTTTCAGCTAAAGATGGTATGCGCCCATACAATAGGATAAAAAAACAGAAAGTAAATAATAGGCCGATCCACAATCATCTAGAAAAAAGAAAGAATAAAGAAAACCTGAAAACTATTCCAATGAAATTTTACAGAAAAATGTGCCAACAAATAGAAAAGTGATTGAATAAATCTAAGGTTAGATGTGGTTTTCATGTTAACAAAACTCTGAAACTCCGTTTAAAACACAGTTTGAGTAAAGACTCTGATAAATTTGACGATTCTGGGGTTTACAAAATAATTTGTAGTAGTTGTGACAAATTTTACATCGGTCAAACTGGCCGCTCTTTTAAAATTAGATTCATGGGGCATTTGCAAGCACATAACAAAACTGCATTAAGAATGCATTTAGGAGAAACCGGCCGTCCTGTAGACAATGTCGAGAGTTGTTTGCGTATTTTACACAGGGCAGAGAAGGGTCGCGCTCTCGACTTGTTGGAGGAGTTGGAAATTTACAAGGTCAAAAAGCATGAGCCCACTAGGATGCCCAACGCCTACTTTGCTTCATTTTATAACATATTACAATAACCAAAGAATGCCTCGTGTATTTATACCTAGCCTTACTTGATGAGTTATGTTGAGAACAGAAGGCATTCCCTTACTTCCACATAGTAGTCGCTCTAATCCTGTAACCGATTATCTCCTACCTACTCATGGAATGTATAGCCAAACTACATAATTTTAATTATTGAATGCTTATATGATGTTTAAACGTTTTCTGTGGGAGAAATGTCACGATGTATGTAAAGCCATCTACAGGTATTGGTGAAGTTCTTACGATCGGTGCGCGCCTACATTAAGATCCTAGCGGCCGACCAAACAGAGAGCGCTGTTTACTGATCTGTCTCTTTCTCAGCTGTCATATAGACATGTTATCTTTCATAAGCAATTTATAGGTTCTCACAGGCACTGTATTACGCTATATTAATTGTTGACCGTAAATTCACCACAAAAAAGGGTCGGACCTATACTCTTCATATATTTCCTTTTAATAGTTTTACATGGGTAACTGCATTCATCTTTGAATGTATCACAGTTGGTTTCTATGATAGTCATCAATTTTAATGTCTGCTACAATGTGCTTTTATCAGATTATGTTTTTGCGTAAATGATGACTACATATAAGCAAGCCCACAGTACCGACATCTAGGGAGGATGTAGGCAAACAGGTTTCGGGATGCTACTGTACTTCAGTAGCTAGTTGGCAATAATCACTATGTGGACAATGTGGCCTATTCTACACTATATTTTAAATCTACGTGACGATGCTATGCTGATTATATACATATACACACACACACACACACACACACACACACACACACACACACACACACACACACACACACACACACACACACATATATATATATATATATATATATATATATATATATATATATACTCCTGGAAATGGAAAAAAGAACACATTGACACTGATGTGTCAGACCCACCATACTTGCTCCAGACACTGCGAGAGGGCTGTACAAGCAATGATCACACGCACGGCACAGCGGACACACCAGAAACCGCGGTGTTGGCCGTCGAATGGCGCTAGCTGCGCAGCATTTGTGCACCGCCGCCGTCAGTGTCAGCCAGTTTGCCGTGGCATATGGAGCTCCATCGCAGTCTTTAACACTGGTAGCATGCCACGACAGCGTGGACGTGAACCGTATGTGCAGTTGACAGACTTTGAGCGAGGGCGTATAGTGGGCATGCGGGAGGCCGGGTGGACGTACCGCCGAATTGCTCAACACGTGGGGCGTGAGGTCTCCACAGTACATCGATGTTGTCGCCAGTGGTCGACGGAAGGTGCACGTGCCCGTCGACCTGGGACCGGACTGCAGCGACGCACGGATGCACGCCAAGACCGTAGGATCCTACGCAGTGCCGTAGGGGACCGCACCGCCACTTCCCAGCAAATTAGGGACACTGTTGCTCCTGGGGTATCGGCGAGGACCATTCGCAACCGTCTCCATGAAGCTGGGCTACGGTCCCGCACACCGTTAGGCCATCTTCCGCTCACGCCCCAACATCGTGCAGCCCGCCTCCAGTGGTGTCGCAACAGGCGTGAATGGAGGGACGAATGGAGACGTGTCGTCTTCAGCGATGAGAGTCGCTTCTGCCTTGGTGCCAATGATGGTCGTATGCGTGTTTGGCGCCATGCAGGTGAGCGCCACAATCAGGACTGCATACGACCGAGGCACACAGGGCCAACGCCCGGCATCATGGTGTGGGGAGCGATCTCCTACACTGGCCGTACACCACTGGTGATCGTCGAGGGGACACTGAATAGTGCACGGTACATCCAAACCGTCATCGAACCCATCGTTCTACCATTCCTAGACCGGCAAGGGAACTTGCTGTTCCAACAGGACAATGCACGTCCGCATGTATCCCGTGCCACCCAACGTGCTCTAGAAGGTGTAAGTCAACTACCCTGGCCAGCAAGATCTCTGGATCTGTCCCCCATTGAGCATGTTTGGGACTGGATGAAGCGTCGTCTCACGTGGTCTGCACGTCCAGCACGAACGCTGGTCCAACTGAGGCGCCAGGTGGAAATGGCATGGCGAGCCATTCCACAGGACTACATCCAGCATCTCTACGATCGTCTCCATGGGAGAATAGCAGCCTGCATTGCTGCGAAAGGTGGATATACACTGTACTAGTGCCGACATTGTGCATGCTCTGTTGCCTGTGTCTATGTGCCTGTGGTTCTGTCAGTGTGATCATGTGATGTATCTGACCCCAGGAATGTGTCAATAAAGTTTCCCCTTCCTGGGACAACGAATTCACGGTGTTCTTATTTCAATTTCCAGGAGTATATATATATATATATATATATATATATATATATATATATATATATATATATGCACAAAAAAGAAAGAGATATAAACAATAACGATTATTTACGTATCACATTAGGTGTTCCTGCTGTGAAAAATATTATTGAATATATAAAAAACATGAATGAGGACTTCTTTCATTACTATTAGCTGTGTTACCATATCTACTAATTATTGGTTCAATTGCTGGTGGTTCTGCAGCAATCACAGCTGCAGAAATAAACAAGGAAAAAAGTGATCCATAATTGGAAGAACATAATCAAACAATAGAAAAAAACCGCAAAAAATTATGGATTTCTATCCTAATGCATTAATTAATTTTAGTATAGAAAAAATTAAAAATTAAATATATTCGTAGTGTTTTCTTTATTCAAGTCGTCCTAGAACATATGAAACTGGAATAGTTAATTTAGATAGATCTAATCATGTTGGTACTCATTGGATTTGTTATTATAAGACTGAAGATGTAAAATTTGTTTTCGATTCATTTGGCAGCAATATACCGAAACAGTTAGTAAATTATGTAGGAAGAAGTGATGTATACTTCATTGTTGAGAGAACTCATATTTTAATGAAGTAAAAAATTGAAATTAGCATGTGGCATTCCTGGCCGGGAGGTCCCATCTGGGAAAGTTCAGCTGGCAAGTGCAACTCTTATTTCAGTCAATCCCACATTGGGCGACTTGTGTGCTATCAATGAGGATGAAATGATGGTGAGGACAACATAATACCCAGTCAGTGAGCAGAGAAAATCTACAACCCGATGAGAATCAAACCAAGGGCTGCTTATATGGGAGGCAAGCACATTACAACCCAGCTAAGCAGGGTTAATGAAATAAGGGTTAATGAAGTAATATATTGTCATTTGTGACTATTTGTGCTAAAATTGCTGTCAGATAATTAAAAGTTTAATAATATTTTGACTTTAATATATGGACATTTTTGAAAATAAACTCATAAACGATTTAGATTTCAATCATTACTTTCAAAAATTAACAATGACTTAATTTAAAAACCAAAAATATTCAATAATTAAACAATTTCAGAAAGAATTTTAGGACATTTTTAAAGTAACTAGGGTAACATTGGTTTTAAAGGTAAAAGAATTGCGAATGTAAATGATCCAGTAGATGCAAAACATGTAGTTACCAAACATTACTTACAGA